>NW_007258192.1:48031-54491 GCF_000164805.1 Carlito syrichta | reverse complement strand
ACAGAGTGAGACTCCAACTCAAAAAAAAAAAAAATAATAATAATAATAATAATAAGTAGTAGTAGTAGTAGTAATGGTAGTAGTGGTAGTAGTAGTAGCAGTTTGTTAATTTGTTCAAGTTTTCTGTGTTTACTGGGGTCAATTCTGGTAAATAACATTTTTGTAGGAAATTATTTGTTTAATCTAGGTTTTCAATTGTGTTTCTCTAGCCTTGAGAAAGTAACATCTTAGGAATTGTAAATTTTCTTTTGTTTCGATGTCGTGTCCTCCTTGTCATTTCTCAACTTGCGTATTTATGCCCTTTTCCCTTTTTAAAAATTTTCTGAGTACATAAGAGTTACACATATTTATGAGGTACATGTAATATTTTAATAAAAGCATACAATGCATAATGGTCAAATCTGAGTAACTGGGAAATCCATCATCTCAAAATTTATCAACTCTGTTGAGAACACATACTTTTGTTTTTGGTTGGGTTAGCCAGTGATTTGTCTATTGATTGATTTTTCTCCTAATGAGCAGCAACTAGATTAGTTTATTCTTTTTAGATGTTTTCTGTTTTCTTGGTTTTTTGACTGTTTCTCTCTGTTTTCTTGGTCCTTTTTTTTTAAGCCAGAGTCTCACTCTGTCGCCCAGGCTGGAGTGTAGTGGCACACTCACGGCCACCGCAGCCTCGACCTGCTGGACTCAGGAGATCCTTTTACCTCGGCCTTGGAAGTAACTGGAACCACAGGCATGCACCACTATGCCCATCTAATTTTTTTATTTATTGTAGAGACGAGGTCTCACCAAGTTGCCGGGGCTGGTCTTGAATCCATGAGCTCATGCAATCCTCTCACCTCCATTCTGGGATTATAGGTGTGAGCCACGACACCCAACCTGGTCCATTTTTAATTCAGATAGAATCACATTTAACAATCAAGACCATATGGCTTATAAACTTCTGAGCTGAGTTTTGGACTCAGATGGATCGTTCATTGTCCATAGTATTTAAATGAATGTTTTTGGCGCTTTGCAGATGCCGCTGCCTTAAGCCCTTTTCCCATCAGCCATGGTCAACCCCACAGCTGTTTCCAGACAAAGTTCCAAGGAAGTCAGAAAACTTTCGTGCTCTGAGCACTGGAGAGAAAGGATTTGGTTATAAGGGTTCCTGCTTTCACAGAATTATTCCAGGGTTTATGTGCCAGGGTGGTGACTTTACACACCATAATGGCCCTGGCAGCAAGTTCATCTATGGGGAGAAATTTGATGATGAGAACTTCATCCTGAGGCATACAGGTCCCGGCATCTTGTCCATGGCAAATGCTGGACCCAACACAAATGGTTCCCAGTTTTTCTTGTTTTTCTTTTTTTTTTTTGAGTTGGAGTCATTCTGTCGCCCAGACTGGAGTTGCAGTGGCCACTCCCGGAGTGCTGGGCTCCGGCGATCCTTCCGCCTCAGCCTTCCAAGTAGCCGGAATTACAGGCATGCACTACCACGCCTGGCTGATTTTTTGATTTATTGTTAAGATGAGGTCTCGCTGCCCAGGCGGGTCTCAGGCAATCCACTCACCTCAGCCTCCCAAAGGCGCGGGATTACAGGCTGAGCCACCGAGCCCAGCTTATTCCCAGTTTTTCATCTGTACTACTAAGACTGAATGATTGGATGGCAAGCATGTGGTTTTTGGCAAGGTGAAAGAGGGCAAATGTTGTGCAAGCCATAGAGGGTTTTGGGTCCAAGAATGGCAAGACCAGCATGAAGATCACCATTGCTGACTGTGGACAACTCTAATAAATTTGACTTGTTTATCTTAAACTACCAGATCATTCCTTCTGTAGCTCAGGAGAGCACCCCCTCCATCCCATTTGTTCACAGTAGCCATATGATCTTTGTGCTCTCGCTACAATTCTTTGGTTCCATATTTTCCTTATTCCCTTCCATGTCTAGTTGGATTACAAAGAAATAAAAACTAAAAAAAAAGAGAATGTTTTTGATCCAGGACCAGATAAAGAGAAGGGACACAAAGAATTTGTTGTCATTGATTTTCTAGTATAACTTAAATTTTATTAATTAATATGTCTTTCATGGTGGCTCCCGCCTATAATCCCAGCATTTGGAAGGACAAGGCGGGAGGATCACTTGAACCCAGGAGTTCAAGACTAGCCTAGGCAACACAATAAGACCTCATATCTACAAAAAGTAAAAAAATTAGCTGGGTGCGGTGACACACACCTGTATTTCCAGCTAGTCAGACGCTGAGGTGGGAAGATTGCCTGAGTTCAGAAAGTCGAGGCTGCGGTGAGCCATGATCCAGCCACTACACTCTAGCCTGGGTGACAGAGTGAGATACCAATTTAAAAAACAAAGTCTTTGTAAACATATTCTGTAAATGGATAGCCAGGTGTTGTGGCTCATGTCTGTAATCCCAGGACATTCAAAGGCTGAGGCCAGAGGATCGCTTGAGCCCAGGACTTGGAGGCTACAGTGAGCTTATAATTATGCTACTACACTCTAGCCTGGGTGACAGAGTGAGACCATGTCTCTATAGATAGATGATAGATAGATAGATAGATAGATAGATAGATAGATAGATAGATAGATAGACAGATAGATAGATAGATATTCTGTGAGACTGGAGTGCCATGGCACACTCACGGCCACCGTAGCCTTGACATTCTGGGCTCAAGTGATCCTTCCGCCTCAGTCCTCCAAGTAGCTGGAACCACAGGTGTACACCACCATGCCTGGCTAATTTTTTTGATTTATTGTAAAGACGAGGTCTTACCGAGTTGCCCAGGCAGGTCTTGAGCCCCTGCACTCAGACAATCCTCTCGCTTCGGCTTCCCAAAGTGCTGGGATTACAGGCATGAGACACTGCAACCTGCACAAACTGGATTTTAAAAGGCAGTGGGGGCTGGGTATGGTTGTTCACACCTGTAATCCCAACACTTTGAGAGGTTGAAGTCAAAGGATCGCTTGAGGCCAGGGGTTCAAGACTAGTGCAGGCAACATAGCAAGAACCTCATTTCTTTAAACAATGTTTTTAATTAAATTATTTATTTATTTATTTGTTATGTAGAGATGCGGTCTCACCAAGTTGCCTGGTCTAGTCTCGAACATGCAATCCTTCTGCCTTAGCCTTCCAAGTAGGTGGAACTATGGGCATGCGCTATCATGTCCAGCTGATTTTTTGATTTATTGTAGAGATGAAGTCTCACCAATTTGCCCAGGCTGGTCTCAAATCCCTGAGCTCAGGCAATCCTCTCACCTCAGCCTCTCAAAGTGCTGGGATTACAGGCTTGGGCCTCTGTGCCTGGCCTGCTTTCTTTTTTCTAACTTTTTAGTTGATGTTTAATTTTATTGATACAGGTATTTGACATAACACATTTTCTCCTGACAATTGCTTTTGCCATATCTCACAGAATCAGATAAGCTGTATTTTCATTATTTCTATTTCATGAAATCCTGTAGTTTTGGTTTGTGTTACCCTGTTGACCCAAGAGTCGCTTAAGTGAGTTCTTAAAAATTTCTATACTGAATGTAAGGTAATTTCATATGCTGGTTATTCCATTTATATTATTTTATCTTCAAGTCCCACAAGAGAATTCTAAATAAAAATATACATTTGGAAAAAAAATTTCTAGTTGGAGACTGGACATGGTAGCTCATGCCTATAATCCCAGCACTTTGGGAGGCTAAGGTGGGAGGATTACTTGAGCCCGAGTTCGAGACCATCCAGGGCAACATGGCAAGACTTCAGCTAAAAAAAAAAAATTCAAGCCAGGCTTGGTGGCTCAACCTGTAATCCCGCGCCTTTGGGAGGCTGAGGTGAGTGGATTGCCTGAGCCTGCGGGTTCGAGACCCGCCTGGGCAGCGAGACCTCATCTCTACAATAAATCAAAAAAAATCAGCCGGGCGTGGTAGCGCGTGCCTGTAATTCCAGCTACAAGGAAGGCTGAGGCGGAAGGATCGCTGGAGCCCAGCAGGTCGAGGCTGCGGTGGCCGGGAGCGGCCACTGCACTCCAGTCTGGGCAACAAGAGTGAGACTCCAACTAAAAAAAAAAAAAAAAATTTCTAGTTGGAAAGGCCTTTTTACTTTTATTTTTGCTATTAATGTTTTTTTTTGGTAGAGACAAGGTCTTGCTATGTTGCCCATGCTGATCTCAAACTCCTGGGCTCAGGCAATCCTCTCACCTCAACCTCCCAAAGTGCTGGAATTATAGGCATGAGCTACCATGTCCAGTCTCCAACTAGAAATTTTTTTTCCAAATGTATATTTCTATTTAGAATTCTCTTATGGGACTTGAAGATAAAATCATATAAATGGAATAGCCAGCATATGAAATTACCTTGCACTCAGTATAGAAATTTTTTTTTTTTTTTGAGTTGGAGTCTCACTCTGTCGCCCAGACTGGAGTGCAGTGGCCGCTCCCGGCCACCGCAGCCTCGACCTGCTGGGCTCCGGCGATCCTTCCGCCTCAGCTTCCAAGTAGCTGGAATTACAGGCATGTGCTACCACGCCCAGCTGATTTTTTTATTTATTGTAGCGATGAGGTCTCGCTGCCCAGGCGGGTCTCGAACCCGCGGGCTCAGGCAATCCACTCACCTCAGCCTCCCAAAGGCGCGGGATTACAGGCTGAGCCACCGAGCATGGCTAGTATAGAAATTTTTAAGGCATAGGCATGAGCCACCATGCCCGGCCGCCATTGCTATTTTTATCTTTTATTTATTTATTTATTTTGAGTTGGAGTCTCACTCTGTCGACCTGCTGGGCTCCGGCGATCCTTCTGCCTCAGCCTTCCGAGCGACTGGAATTACAGGCATATGCTACCACGCCCGGCTAATTTTTTTTTTTTTTTGATTTATTGTAGAGATGAGGTCTTGCCTGCCCAGGCGGGTCTCGAACCCGCGGGCTCAGGCAATCCACTCACCTCAGCCTCCCAAAGGCGTGGGATTACAGGCTGAGCCACGGAGCCCGGCCATTGCTATTTTTAAAGTCATTGAGGTTTTCTTTGTGACCTAGTATATCACCAGTATTTTTTGTTTTGTTTTGTTTTGTTTTTAGTAGGAATCTCACTCTGTTGCTCAGGCTGGAGTGCAGTGGGATACTCACTGAAAGGTGCAGACAACAGTCAGAAGGGCATCCCCAAGATGGCTCTCCCTCCCAAAGACAACAAAGGCCGTAAATTCCTGCCTTTCCCGCCCGCACAAGACTTAAACCTGTGCTCAAACAACCTCTTCCTATAGAAATGCTACCTCATAGTCTCCTCCAATAAGACAGGCACGGCACTGGCCTGCCCCTGCAAGGTTCATAAATATACCTTTCTCTCTGCATAGCTCTCTCTCTCTCTTATTTCCTCTCTCTGTCCCCGTCACTCTCTTATTCTCTCTCCTTACTCTCTCTCCTTTTCTCTCTCTCTCTCTCTCTCTCTCTCTTGCTTTCTCTCACACTCTCTTGCCCTCTCCCCACCCCCCTCTTGCTTTCTCTCTCTGTCCCCATTACTCTCTTACTCTCTTTCTCTCTCGGTCTCTCTTTTTCTCTCTCTCTCTTGTCCTTCCTCGGTTACAGTCCCTTCGTGTAACTGCCCCTTTAATAAATCTCTTGGTTCAGACCGGCATGGAGTTGTCACTGGTGCCAAAACTTCTTTCATTCACAGCCACCGCAGCCTCAACCTGCTGAGCTCAGGCGATCCATCTGCCTCAATCTTCCAAGCAGCTGGAACCACAGATGCATGCCACCACACCCAGCTGATAATTTCATTTATTGTAGAGATGAGGTCTTGCCAAGGTGCCCAGGTTAATCTCAAACCCCTGGACTCAGGCAATCCTCTCATCTCTGCCTTCCAAAGTATTGGGATTACAGGTGTGAGCCACGGTGCATGGTACTATTGCTATTTTTAAAGTCATCGAGGTTTTTTTGTGTGTAACTTAATATATCATCAGCATTCACAAACGTTCCTTTCAAGTACCTGGTAGTTAGTGCTCTGATCCACCAGGTCTCAGGCCTGTCCTCAGTGTTTCCTGTCCAGGAGAGGCTCCTCTTTCCTGGGCAATCCTGGCTGATGCCACCTGTGTGTGGCTTCTTTAGGACCTGGCTGCACTCAACTCTGGTCTATGCAGTCTCATGTACTCCCAATTTAGAGGCTCCAGAACTGACTCTGCTGGTTTCAGATATTTATCTCCCCATTTACATGTAAATTGAAGTTTGAGGTATTCTGTCTCCTAGTGATGCTACAGGGGTGGGCTGGGGTGGTTTAATTTGCTTCATTGTTGATCTGTGTGGGTTTGAAGGATTGTGAAGGAATTTAGCATGTGTCATTATGCTACAGAAATCAGGAAGCTTTGTGCTTTCTTTTTTTTTTTTTTTTGAGTTGGAGTCTCAATCTTGTCACCCAGGCTGGAGGCAGTGGCACGCTTATGGCCACCACAGCCTTGACCTGCTGGGCTTAGGCAATCCTTCTGCCTCAGTCTTCCAAGTAG
>NW_007258192.1:41924-47581 GCF_000164805.1 Carlito syrichta | reverse complement strand
GGTGGCCGCTCCCGGCCACTGCACTCCATCCAGTCTGGGTGACAGAGTGAGACTCCAACTCAAAAAAATGTAGCATGGGCCGGGCACGGAGGCTCAAGCCTGTAACCCCAGTACTTAGGGAGGTCAAGGTGAGAGAACTGCCTGAGCCCACAGGTTCAAGACCAGCCTGGACAACATGTATTGTAGAGACCTCATCTCTACAATAAATAAAAAAACTAGCTGGGCATGGTAGCACATGCCTGTAGTTCCAACTTCTTGGAAGGCTGATTTGGAGGGATCGCCTGAGCCCAGTAGATCGATCGAGGCTGCGGTGGCTGGGAGCGTCGCCACTGCACTCCAGCCTAGGTGACAGAGTGAGATTCCAACTCAAAAAAAAAAATGTAGCATGTACATTTAGCTTAGCAAAGTGTTAAATTAATCAGGGCCACGTGCTATGGCTCATGCCTGTAATCGCAGTACTTTGGGAGGCGGCAGGAGGATCACTTGAGGTCAGGAGTTCAAGACCACCCAGGGAACATAGCAAGACCTGTCTCCTCAAAAATATTTAAAAACTAGCCAGACATGGTGGCTCACACCTGTAGTTGCAGCTACTCAGAAGGGTGAAACAAGAGGATCCTTTGAGATTAAGAGTTAGGCTGCAATGAGCTATGACTGTGCCACTGCACTCTAGCCAGGGAGCCAGAGCAAGACCGTGTCTCTGAAAATAATAATAATAATGATAATAATAATAATAAAAAATATCTTGCCAGGCTCAGTGGCTCATACCTATAATCCCAGCACTTTGGGAGATGGCGGTGAGAGGACTGCCTGAGCCCAGAGGTTCAAGACCAGCCTGAGCAACTTGGTGAGAACTTGTCACTACAATAAATCAAAAAATTAGCCAGCCATGGTGGTGCATACCTGTACTTCCAGTTACTTGGAAGGCTGAGGCTGAAGGATTTTCTGAGTGCAGCAGGTTGAGGCTGCAGTAGCTGTGATCATGCCACTGCACTCCAGCCTGGGCAACAGAGTGAGACTTCAAATCAAAAACAAAAAAACCTACTATCTTCCTTCCCAATAATACAAAGACCTTAGACTGCTTTAACTCTCATCATCTATCTCTCATAGTATTATTCATTCAAAAAACATTTTTTGTTCAAGACCCACCTAGGCAACTTGGCGAGACCTCATCTCTATAATTAATAAAAAATTAGCCGAGCGTGGTACCGCGCGCCTGTAGTTCCAGCTACTTGGAAGGCTGAGACGGAAGGATCACCGGAGCCCGGCAGGTCGAGGCTGTGGTGGCCGGGAGCGGCCACTGCATTCCAGTCTGGGCTACTGAGTGAGACTCTAACTCAAAAAAAAAACAAAAAAAAAAAAACATTTTTTGAGCCGGGCATGGTGGCTCATGTCTATTATCCCAGCATTTTGGGACACGGAGGTAAGAGGATTGCCTGAGCCCACAGGTTCTGTTGGGAGGCGGCCATGGAGGTCTGCTAGATCCTAGGAATCTGGCGGGCTGCTAGGAAAACCTGGGAATTATGATCTCATTCCCTCCCACCTTACTTGGCACTAACGTCAATTAGAACCTTTGTGTTGGCTGAGCACATATACAACATGACTTGAGGCCTGCACGGTTAACTTTAGAATATCATTGTTCCTCCTTTTTTCCCACCTTGTGGTTTGGCCTTTTCAATTTATGACCTTTTCAACCCACGTTGTAATTAAACTTTGAAGTGCATCAAAGAGCTGTTTACTTGGTCACAAGTTTTCAAATGAATTAAGGATTTTTAGAAAGATAATTTAGGTTTTTTTCTTTTTTTGAGTTGGAGTCTCACTCTGTCGCCCAGACTGGAGGGCAGTGGCCGCTCCCGGCCACCACAGCCTCGACCTGCTGGGCTCCAGAGATCCTTCCACTTCAGCCTTCCGAGTAGCCAGAATTACAGGCATACGCTACCACGCCTGGCTGATTTTTGATTTATTGTAGAGATGAGGTCTCGCTGCCCAGGCGGGTCTCAAACCCGCGAGCTTAGGCAATCCACTCACCTCAGCCTCCCCAAGGCGCGGGATTACAGGCTGAGCCACCGACCCCGGCTTTTGGTATTATGTTTTAAGGTTAATGTTATATTATAAGTTTTGGGTGTGGGTGTGGGTTATTGATTACTGGAATGTTGATTAAGGATAATTGTAATCGACTATACAATCAGCTAGAACACGAAAAACTGCTTTTGAGGAACATTAACCAAGCATGAGGAATAGAAAAAACAATTTCGGGTCTGTTCTTCCTCATGCTTAGGAAAGCATTTGGTGGGCGTAGGAGATGCCCCCACACACCTGACATTGTCCATGTGAAATGCACCTGATGTTGTTCATGTGAAGCACACATGAATTTTGGGGATAAAAACTCCTCGTTGAGTCCCAATAAATGGCATCTGCTCAACTCTCAGTTGTCCAAAGTCTTTCTCTCTCTCTCTCTCTCTCTCTCTCTCTCTCTCTCTCTCTCTCTCTTTCTCTCAACGCTGATGCCGCCCCCACCTTCGGGAACCCCTGGACTCCGCTGGAGCTGGACTCCGGCAAGGTTCGAGACCAACCTGGGCACCTTGGCAAGACCTCTTTCCTACAATAAATCAAAAAATTAGCTGGGCATGGTGGCACACACCTGTAGTTACAGCTACTTGGAAGGCTGAGGCAGAAGGATCACCTGAGTCCAGCAGGTTGAGGCTGCGGTGGCTATGAGCATGCCACTGCCCTCCAACCTGAGGTGAAAGAATGAGACCAATTCAAAAAAAATTTTCTGATTGCTACTACATGCCAGGCTGATACAGCAATGAACAAAAGAAGAGAAGAAGGAGGGAATCCTGTTCATTTGGATGTACATTCTAGTGGGAGAGACAAACAAGATAAAAATTAAAATCTGGGGCCCAGACGTGGAGGCTCATGGCTATAATCCCCGCACTTTGTGTGGCCAAGACAGGAGAATCACTTGAGCCCAGGAGTTCATAGTGAGACCTCACCACTACAAAAAAGTCAAAAAATTAGCCCAGCCTTGTGTTGTGCCCCTATAGTCCCAGCTACTCAGAAGACTAAGGCGGACTAATACACTCTCTGACTTCCCCTTCTACCCAGCAGTTGGAGAAACTGATTTCCAAAGACTTGTGATTGGATTAGACCCACCTGGAGGACTTGTGATTGGATTAGACCCACCTGGAGAATTTACCTTTTGCCCTATCACAGAACAGAATTCACGGGGGGGGAGGGATCATATCACAGGTTCTACCCACCCTCAGAGAGGAAGAAAGGGATCATACCAGGGCGACTGCCATTGAAGGAATTCTTAGACTTCTGACTGTGATGCCATGAGATGACTAAATTCTACTCCATAGGAAGTTAAGGGCAACCTGATTCTTCTAGTTCCCAGGGCGACATTGGGTATTATCCTTGATCTCACCTTTTCCTCACACCTCGCTGGTCACTCAGCACATTGTGTGAGCTCTACTGTCAAAACACACTCAGGATCCAACCACTTCCCATCATCTCCTGTTGTGCTGTCTTGGACAGGTCACTGTTGTCACCTCCTAACTGGGTTCCCCTGTACCCTGCCGGCATTCTATTCTCAACACAGCAACCAGAGTGATCCCAGTTACAGCACATGTCAAACCATGAGTCAGTGCTCTTCAGTGGGTCTCCATCTTGGCATGAAGGCCCATATCCTTCATGTGCACTGCAAAGTTCGACCTTATTATTTTTACTAGGTCTGAGACCTCCAAATCCTACCACTCTTGCCCTTATTCCCTTCATTGTAGCCTCAAAGGGCTCCTTGCTATTCCTTAAACGTGTCAAAGAGTCCTTTGGCCTTTTGCACTTGCTGTCTGTACCTAGAATGTTATCCCCCAAGATATCTACATGGTTAGCTCTCTCACATCCTTCAGGCCTTAATTCAAAATTCACCTTTCTAGTGAAGCCTTTCATGAAAACACACACACACACACACACTCTCTCTCTCTCTCTCTCTCTCTCTCTCTCTCTCTCTCTCTCTCTCTCTCTCTCTCTCTTTATATTCTCCTATCCTGCTTTATTTTCACTGTGCAATATGGCACAGCTTTATTTATTTTATATTTTTTTAAGACCTTACATTTTTAATCCTTTCATTACAGGTTACCTAAACCACCTTTTTTTTTTTTTTTTTTTTTTTTTTTTATTTGGAGTTTTACTCTGTCGCCCAGACTGGAGTGCAGTGACCGCTCCCGGCCACCGCAGCCTCGACCTGCTGGGCTCTGGTGATCCTTCCACCTCAGCCTTCCGAGTAGCTGGAATTACAGGCGTGCACTACCACGCCCAACTAATTTTTTGATTTTATTATAGAGATGAGGTCTCGCCTGCCCAGGCGGGTCTCGAACCCATGGGCTCAGGCAATCCACTCACCTCAGCCTCCCAAAGCACGGGATTACAGGCTGAGTCACCAAGCCTGGCTTAAACCACTTTTGATTAAGAAAACTGTAGAAAGCTAGTAACTGCCACAAGCAAATACCAGATGGTGGCATGTGTCAATTTTCCACAGAGTCCTGCTCTGTGGGGTGTCTAAATTCACTGCTTAGAGTCTCTGCTCATACTTGCTAGAATCAATTGTGGCAGATTTTAATCCACAGGTTACTTTCCCCCATATTTCTTTGAAAATTCTTCAGGATTCTTACAGAATTTTTTACAGTCCTCAGAGATATTCTTCAGCAAGGTCAGCCCAAAGTGGTTGCTCCCCCAACCCCAGCAGTATCCCACTACTGCCAATCCCTTTCTTAATCCAGCCTACTTGACACCTAAAACTAATTATCACAGAGAGGTTCCAAGCAGGAGAAAGACACTGCACCATGGCTGCTTTAAGATGGAGGGGACTGCAGGAGGTGTCCAGGAAGCCCTAGGAACAGAGCAGACCCCATCTCCCAGCCAGCAAGTAACCTGGTTTCTGTTGACCCTGGTGAGTCGGAAGTGGATTCTTCCCCGAGAGCCTCTAGACGGTAGCTCTGCCTGAAGACATCCTGATTTGGACCTTGGGGTACTCCAAGCAGAGAACCCAGTCACACTCAGACTTCTGACCTACAGAACTCAGATCAGAAGTGGCCCCTTATTACAGTGCAATGGAAAATGAGCACGCATGGCCACACCCAACTCAGGGAGGTTGGAAAACCTTGTGTCTCAAGCTGGATGTCTATGTTCATTGCTAAGCTTGGGGGAGGAGTTCTACAATGAAAGAAAAAGAAAGATGATTACTGCGATGATAAGACATTCATCCACACACTATAAATCTGCATTGCCTAATGCAACAGACATGAGCCACATGTAGGTACTGAACACTTAAGATGTGGCCAGTCCAAATTGAGATGATTTTACATAACATGCTACCAGTGTAAAATATCCATTAGACTTTGAAGACTTAGTATGAAAAAGGAAATGTGAAATATGTCATTATGTGTGTTTTATATTGATTACATTTTGAAATGATAGTATTTTTGACATATTGGATGAAATAAAATATATTATTAAACATCATTTCGCCTGTTTCTTTTTTTTTTTTGAGTTGCAGTCTAACTCTGTCACCCAGGCTGGAGTGCAATGGCCTGCTCATGGCCACCGCAGCCTCGACCTGCTGGGCTCAGGCAATCCTTCCACCTCAGCCTTCCAAGTAG
>NW_007258192.1:41251-41843 GCF_000164805.1 Carlito syrichta | reverse complement strand
TTTGAGACCAGCCTGGGCAACTTGGTGAGACTTCGTCTCTACAATAAATCAAAAATTAGCTGAGTGTGGTAGCACACGCCTGTAGTTTCGGCTACTTGGAAGGCTGAGGCGGAAGGATTGCTGGAACCCAGCAGGTCAACACTGGGTGACCATGAGTGTGCCACTGCACTCTAGCCTAGATGACAGATTGAGACTCCAACTCAAAAAAAAAAAAAAAAAGATTTAAAATTTCATGTGTGGCTTGTATTATAGTTTTATTGGACAATGCTCCTGTAAACTTTTTTGTACATCTCAAATTTTTGTTGTCACTTTTTTATACATTTAAAATTTTTGTTGTCATGTACATAAACTGAATTTTTTTTTTTTTTTTTTTTGAATTGGAGTCCCACTCTATCGCCCAGGATGGAGTGCATGGGCATGCTCACGCCCACCCCAACTTTGACCTGCTGGGATGAAACGATCCTTCCACCTCAGCCTTCCAAATATCTAAATGTACAGGAGCAAGCTACCACACCCCGCTATTTTTAAAATTTATTGTAAAAATGAGTTCTCGCCAACTTGCCCACGCTGTTCTGGAACCTGTGGGCTCAGG
>NW_007258192.1:35138-40777 GCF_000164805.1 Carlito syrichta | reverse complement strand
GCAATTTAGAAGGTCAAGGTGGGAAGTTTGCTTGAGCCCCAGGAGTTCAAGTCAAGCCTGGGCAACATAGCAAGACCTCATCTCTACAAAAAAAAAAAAAAAAAATTAGCCAGGTGTGGTAGTGCACACGTGTAGTTCCAGCTACTTAAGAGACTGAGGTGGAAGAATTGTCTGAGCTCAGGAGGTCGAGGCAGAGGTGAGCAATGACTCAAACCAAACAAAAAAAGTTTTAATTCAGCACTGTAGGTTTAAAAAGACAATGTCTCCGTAAGCAAAGAAAGAAGCGCCCAATGACACTCAGCAAACCTATTGTACAGCAGGAGACATTGATGGAGAGGTTGATGAGGAGCGGGGTCTCAGTAGCAAAGGAAGACTGTGACATCAGATGACCACCACTGTGGTGATGCAGAGGTTGCTTATACCGCTATGATTCATCCTTGAAGGCTGGGCACACAGTCTCAAATAGAACCTAAGCTCTGTTGTGTAGGGAGACATCACAACCTACAGGAGGATGAGGAAAGGACTGACTGGCACAGCTCAGGCTCCCCAGGACACGTGTAGTGCCCTCTGGTGGCCTGTGGTGGCACTTGAGCCAGGTGGATCAGGATTCCCCACTCTTAAACATATGCACCTCCATCTATCTCCCCACCCTCCTCTAAGCCACCATTGTCTCAGGCAAGAATTATCCTAAGAGAGTTCTAATTGCTCTCCCTGCTTCCACTCTTGTCTACCAGAATGATTTCTTTTTTGAGTTGGAGTCTCACTCTGTCGCCCATACTGGAGTGCAGTGGCACGCTCCTGGCCACCGCAGCTTCGACCTGCTGGGCTCCAGGAATCCTTCCACCTCAGCCTTCCAAGTAGCTGGAACTACAGGCATGCGTTACCACGCCTGGCTAATTTTTCTGATTTATTGTAGAGACGAGGTCTGTCAAGTTGCCCAGGTGGGTCTCGAACCCACGGGCTCAGGCAATCAACTCAACCTCGGCCTCCCAAAGTGCTAGGATTACAGGCTGAGCCACCAAGCCTGGCCTGATTTTTTAAGTCAGGTTCTCACTCTCTTGTCCAGGCTAGAATGCAGTGGCATGATCATGGATCATCACAGCTCAACTTCATGGGCTCAGATGATCCTTCTACCTCAACCTCCCAAGTTGCTGGGACTATAGGCACGTAACCCCATGCCTGGCTAATTTTGTTTTTGTTTTTGTTTTGTTTTTCCATAGAGATGAGGCCTTGTTATATTGCCTGGGCTAGTCTCAAACTTCTGGGCTCAAATAATCCTCTCGCCTTGGTCTCCCAAAGTGCTAGGATTCTAGGCATGAGTCACTATAACCTCCTGGATTTTATTATTAGTTTTTTAAAGACAGAGTCCTACTTTGTCACCCAGGCTGGAATACAGTGACCCAATCATGGCTCACTGTAGCCTCAGACTTGCCGCTCAAATGATCCTTTTGCTTTAACCTCGTGAGTAGCTGGGACTACAGGCATACACCATCATGCTTGGTTAATTTTTTGATTTTTTTTTTGTAGGATGAGGTGTTGGTATGTTGCCCAAACTGGTCTCAAACCCCAGGCCTCAAGCAATCCTCCACCACCACGTCTGGACTCAGAATGCTTTATTTCTTTTATCATTTTTTTGGTCGGGTCTTCCCCCTTTCCTCCCTCACTCTCTCCCCTAGCAAGGCTCAGCAGCTGGCAATCCCACCATTGTACCAATGTTACTTGTGTTCAGGGCCCACTTGTGAGTGAGAACATGTGGTATTCAGTTATCTGTTTCTGTGATAGTTCACTCAGTATAATGATCTCAAACTCCACCCAAATTGCTGTGATACTCTATTGTGTATATGCACCACATTTTCTTTATCTGGTCCACTTTCAATGGGCAGCAAGGTTGGCTCCATGTCTTTGCTATTGTGAATCGTTCAGCTATAAACATGCACTTACAGGTGTATTTTTGGTAGAGTGATTTATACTTCTCTGGTTATATATTTTACTAAATTTTTATTTTAAAGATGTGGGGTACAATTCAGAGTTCGTATGCAAATGGTCATTGTACAGGTAAAGTTTGGGCCTCACTTTGGTCCCCACATCACCTGGTTTGAGATCAGGTACCCTTACAGATGAAGAACTTCATCTGATCATGTTATTCCTCTACTCACAATTCAGGATAATTTTCCTTCTCACTCAGAGTTAAAGCCAAGGTCCTCACTGTGGTCTTCAAGACTCTACTCAGTCTGTATTGCCTCCCTTGCCCCTCCCCCCAGCTACCTTTCTGTCCCCACCTCTTCCTCCTCTACCTTTTACTCTGCTCGCTCTTGTTCAGCTGAGTAAAACACCAAGCACGCTCCTTCCTCTGGGTGTGCACCTCCTCCACCTGGAATGTGGGGATTACTCCTTCATTTCCTTCACATCACCTGATCAGCCTCAATTTTTAAAACAACCTCCTCTCAGCACGGCATAGCTCCCTCAGCTAGATTCATTTTTTGCCATAGCATTTAACACCACCTGACAAACTGTATATTAATTTACATATTTGCTTATTATCTGTCTGCCCCTATTAAAATGTAAACTTCAAAAAAACAAGAACTTTGTTTTATTCACAGTTGTATCCCCAGTATCTAGAATAGTGCCTATCATGTAGTAGGTGCTCAAAAATATATGTTGAATGCATGAAACAAGATTTGAACAATGAACAGGCATTATATGGCCCTCATTGGGTCATTCTTGGATATCAAGATTTAATATCACAAAATGGCCAACTCTCTACAGATTTATGTAAAATTAATAAAATTTCAAGCTGGGCGTGGTGGCTCACGCCTATAATCCTAGAATCTTGGGAGGCCAAAGCAAGAGGATCAGTTGAGGCCAGGGGTCTGAGACCAGCCTGAGCAACATAGTGAGACCTCATCTCTACAAAATAAAAAGTAAAAAGATTAGTTAGATATGGTGGTGTGCATCTCTAGTTCCAGTTACTTGGGAAGTTGAGGTGGAAGGATCTCTTGAGCCTGGGAGGTCAAGATTGCAGTGAGCCATGATCATGCCATTGCTGTCCCCAGCCTGGGTGACAGAGTGAGACTCTGACTCAAAAAATAAAGTAATTAATAAAATAAAATTAATACAATTCCAATGTCAATCCCAACAGTTTTCTTTTAAATTGAATTAGATTATTTCACAATTCAAGTCAATTTATTGGAAAGAATAAAGTGCTTGTAAATAGCCAATAAATGTAGGAAGAAGTACACTAAGGCTCACTTGGCTTACCAGATATCAGAAGACACTATAAAGCTCCCATAATAACATTGATATGATATTGGCATGGGAATAGACAAGTCAGTGGCACAGAATAGAAAATCCAGGAATAGTTATCTATTTTTACGAATCTAACATATGATCAGTGAAATTGTAATTCAAACCAGGCGCGGTGGTTCATGCCTGTAATCCCTTGGGAGACCGAGAAGAAGATTGCTTGAGCCTAGGGGTTTGAGACCAGCCTGGGCAACTTGGTGAGACCTCGTCTCTACAGTAAATAACAAAAAAAAACTAGCCAGGCTTGGTGGTGCACACCTGTAGCTCCAGCTACTTGGAAGACTGAGATGGCAGAATATCCCAAACCCAGGAGGTCGAGGCTGCAGAGGTCGTAAACGTGCCACTGCATTCCAGCCTGAGTGACAGAATGAGACTCCGGCTCAAAAAAGAAAGAGAGAAAGAAGGAAATTGTAATTCAGTGGAAAATGGATGATCACATAATAAATAGTGATGATATTGTCTACCAGGAAAATAATTGGACCTCTACTTTATAACACATTCAAAGATCAGTTCCAAGCAGACTAGGTGCTAAAACATAGCTGGTACTTTTAGAACTCCAACATAAATTCAGAATATTGTTTCTTTCTCTCTTTTTTTTGAGCTGGAATCTCACTCTGTCACCCAGGCTGGAATTCAGTGGCACACTCACAGCCACCCCAGCATCAACCTGCTGGGTTCCAGCAATCCTTCTGCCTCAGCCTTCCAAGTAGCCAGAACTATAGGTGTGTGCTACCATACCTGGCTAATTTTTTATTTATTGTAGAGACAAGATCTTGCCAAGTTGCCCGGGCTGGTCTCGAACCCGTGGGCTCAGGCAATCCACTCACCTCAACTTCCCAAAGTGCTGGGATAACAGGCTGAGCCACCAAGCCCAGCCCAGAATATTGTTAATTTGGACCTCCTGCCTGTGTAAAGAAACAGGACTGATTTCATCTCAGTCGCAATTTATAGTGCACATTCTCAATGCCTTAGCCTTAAAAAGTCCCATTTCATGGTTAGGCTCAAAGTGTCAAAGCCCAAGCAGAATGAGAAGAGAGTCTGTGGTGGGGAGAGAGGGATTGCTGGTGGGAAGATGGGTGCTAGAGCCCAAGCATGGGGGGATTCCACAGGGGTATGGGGGTGGCAGCTGCCGCCACCCAGCTGGGAATGCCAGAGTCCACACCAGGTGAGAGGAGGGTTCTTGGAGGGGCAGGGCAAGAGATTGATCAAGTAAGTAAATATTTTGAGGATTAAGAGAGCCAGGTTTCTATTAAAATTGAAAGAACAAATACAGTAATGAAGAAACCAGAATGAACCCTGGAATTGGAGGTGTTGTGAGTGAATTCAGGGTTTTCATTGAATATGAATAGCTATAATAGATGTGTAAGTGTCTGCATGCTGTATGTGTGTGTAAAACATCTTTCCTAGGTCTGTCCACTGAGAGGGACTGGAAGCAGCAACATCCTAAAGCAAGGAGCCTACTTGGCACCCTGATCTTAGATTCTCAGGCTAAGTATGAAAGATACCATCCTAATCAAGTAAATCAAGTAATCGATGTTAGCATCTCCAGTAATGCAACGAACTGGACACCATCTGGCAGGAGGCAATGAGAATACAGAGTCACTTCTGTGATCCTTCTGTCAGAGATGCATAATTTGAATCTAGACATGAGGCAACACCAGACAAATACAGTTCAAGAGACATTCTACGAAATAACTGACCTATTGTCTTCAAAAGTGGTCATAAAAGTCCAGGAAAAACTGAAGAACTGTTCCAGGCTAAAGAAGACTAAAGAGGGACAAAAACCAAAAGCTGTGTGTGATCCTGGGTTGGATTCTTTTGCAAGGACATTATTGGGACAATGAGTGAAACACAAATGGGGTATGTGGACCAGATTGTGTTCAAGGATCATTCTCCATGTCCTGGTTTTGACGGCTGTATTATACTTATGTAAGGGAATGCTGCTGTCTGTAAGAAATACCCACAGTAGCCGGGTGCGGTAGCTCAAGCCTGTAATCCCCACACTTTGAGAGGCTGAATTGAGAGAATTGCTTGAGTCCAGGGTTCGAGACCAACCTGGGCAACTTGGCGAGACCTCATCTCTATAATAAATTAAAAAATTAGCTGGACATGGTAGCGTGTGCCTGTAGTTCCAGCTACTGAGAAGGTCGAGGCAGAAGGATTACCGGAGCCCAGCAGGTCGAGGCTGCGGTGGCCACGAGCATACCACTGCATGCCAGCCTGGACAACAGAGTGAGATTCCAACTCAAAAAGAAAAAAAGGAAATACACACAGTAAAGTATTCTCGTGGGTGACAGGCATATTTTTGGCAACATACTCTTTTTTCTTTTTTTTTT
>NW_007258192.1:28024-34868 GCF_000164805.1 Carlito syrichta | reverse complement strand
CTTCCACCTCAGCCTTCCAAGTAGCTGGAACTACAGGCGCATGCTACCATGCCCGGCTAGTTTTTTGATTTAGTGTAGAGATGATGTCTCGCCAAGTTGCCCAGGCGGGTCTGGAACCCACAGGCTCAGGCAATCCATTCACCTCGGCCTCTCAAAGCACGGGATTACAGGCTGAGCCACCAAGCCTGGCCGGCAACATACTCTTAAATGGCTCAGGGCAAAAAAGGCTTTGCACTTGTCTTGCAATTTTTCTGTAAACTTAAAATGATCTCAAAATAAAAAGAAAGGGAAAAATCTTGTTTTAACCACTGATCCAACGGGAAAAAAGAAGAAACATAAAACAAAATGGTACATGTAAAATTAGGACTTATAGTTATGTGTACTTGTATATATACTTCAATACAAAACAATTGTCAACTTCCAATGAATTATTTGATATATTTCCAGGAAGAAAGGTGCATTGGGCATGGAAAACCAATCTATGATCATCCCTATCAGGAATCCATATCATCCATTCTAGCGTAATTCCAAACACTTGTGGCAGAAGGAGTCATCTGGAAAGGGTTGAGGACACATGGACATCCTGAGCACCATGTCTGTTATATTGATTCACTGCACGTTCTGTGTCTTGGAGGATGGCATTGCCACCTTTGCAGACTGTGTATCTGCTCCAGCTATGCATTCAGCAGTCTGTCCCAACATTCTGTTGGACAAACATCCAGGCAAGAATCTTCTGGGTGGCCCAGCATAGGGTAAATATCAAGGTCATGGGTCCCTGGTCTGGTACAGTTAAGTGGGATCCCATGTCAGTGGATCAAACACTCCATAAACCCTCGGATAGTGGTGCTAGCTGAGACCTTGTGGTCAATAAAATGGCAAACCCATACCAGGAATATGTGTCTGTTCCTGTGTAAATGAACCTCTGGCCCTTCCAGGAGGGAAGGGATTCAGTGTGGTCAAATTCCCACCAACTGGCCAGTTGGTCTCTTCAAGGACCATATTCAGAGCTCTGAATCGGCCATTGTTATCGGAAAGTTGAACATTTGGCCCAGACTAGCTAGATCAGGCTTGGTAAGTGGGAGTCCACATTGGTGGTCCCCTGGGTAGCTTCCACCTCTGCCACTGTGGTCACTGTATCACTGTAGTGCTTTCAGTGCCAGCACTGGAATGACTGATAAACGAGACTAGCTATGGTCAATTGGTTAGCTCACTTTTGTGTTCTTAGTTACTTAAAGACTTCTTAGTGGATGCTCTCTGGTGGCCATCAATGTGTGGCACAAAGATCTTCATCCTTCATACCTACTTTCATATGCCCATGTACATGGCTCTACCTCTGATATTTTTGTCTCTAATCTTCCAATATTTTTCCTTCCAGGCTCCTGACCAGTCAACCAGGACATTAGCCACTGCTCATGAGTCTATTTATATTCTAATTTGGGACCACTTCTCTTTCTACATAAAGTGGATCACCAGGTACACTACCCAAAATTCTTTTCTGGGAGGATTCCTCTTCACCATTGGCCTTCAAGGCCACGTCAGAGTGATGCTGTTCACTGTCCACTTGTTGCTTGTCCCTAAACACTAAGCTGTCCTATCTTTAATCCAAGCATTGGTTTTTGTCCTCCTTCAGGTGGTCATATAGGGCTCCCCGTACAATCATAGGGGAGAGTTGAGGAAGAATCATTGGTTTTACAGTGGTAGGAACTGTAGCAATCTGGGTTATCTGTTAATGCTGCTTTCCATGTTTTCTGGTCCTACTTGTTGCTGTTACTAGTCATATCACTTCAGTATTATGATGGACTGCTGCTGGGCACTCCTGACCTTAGGAATAGGTGGTTCTAAGAGAATTCAAATCACAATGAGAAAGTCCAGCTGCTTAGTCATTTGGTGTCTTATGGTCAGCCATTCTGTTTCTACCAAGGCCCAACAGCATGCCAGAGTTGTTTTTCTTTTCTTTTTTTCATTTTTTTTTTTTTTTAGTAGGAGTCTCATTCTGTCTCCCAGGCTGGAATGCAGTGGTACACTCACGGCCACTGCAGCCTTGACCTGCTGCGCTCAGGTGATCCTTCCACCTCAGCCTTCCAAGTAGCTGGAACCACAGGTGTGCACCACCATGACCAGCTATTTTTTTTTATTATTGTACAGACAAGGTCTTGTCAAGTTGCCCAGACTGGTCTCAAACCCTTGGAGTCAGGCAATCTTTTTGCCTCCACCTCCCAAAGTGCTGGAGATGACAGGCGTGAACCACTGCTCCCAGCCTAGAGTTGATTTTTTTGGGGGGGAGGTTGGAGTCTCACTCGGTCGCCCAGACTGGAGTGCAGTGGCCGCTCCCGGCCACCGCAGCCTCGCCTGCTGGCCCCCGGCAATCCTTCCGCCTCAGCCTTCCAAGTAGCCGGAATCACAGGCATGCGCTACCATGCCTGGCTGATTTTTTTTATTTTATTGTAGAGATGAGATCTTGTTGCCCAGGCAGGTCTTGAACCCTCGGGCTCAGGCAATCCACTCACCTCAGCCTCCCAAAGGCTAGAGTTGCTTTTAAAGGGTTTTTAATTCTTCACTATACATAGCATGGTCTTGCTCCAGAGCTGCAGGTACCCTTCTAGAACTTGACAAAAGCTACACACAGTATCTTCTTCCCTCTCTGTTCATCTCCAGCATCATAGGGTATGCCTATGGTTCCAGCAGTAGGATTGTTTGCACGGTGGCCCGTACCCACTGCAAAGCTCTGTCATATTCTGGGTCTGCTCTAGGATGCCAGTCTCTCATGACAGCTGGAATACAAACTGGAACACTGTCCTTAGGTATGGAATATGCTCACTCCAGAATCTAAAGAGACCTACCAAGTACTGTGCTGTTTTGTGTGTTTGTGTGTGTGCGTGTGTGTGTGTGTGTGTGTGTGTGTGTGTGTGTGTGTCAGAAGGTACACGATGCAATAATTTGTCTTTACTTTGAAGGAGGTATCCCAGCATGCCCCTGAAGACTGGACTCCTAAACATTATATGGATGTAGAAAGTTCCTGAATCTTCCCAGAGCTCCTTCTGGAGTGCATGTGTCTTAGCGAGGCCTCCAGTGAACTATCCACCCATTGTTCATTTGGCTGTTTAGCATGACGTCATCAATGCAGTGGATCAGCATGATACTCAGAAGTATATCCAGATAGTCCAAGTCCCTTCAGACCATATTTTATCATAGGCTAGGAGACATAACCCTGGGGGAAAATTTTAGGTATATATGGTCATCCATTCCATGTAAATGCAAATGTTTGTCTGATTGGGATTCAAAAAAGAACACATTTGCCAGATCAATGGTTCTATAGCATATACCTGAGGCCAATATAATCTGATCTAGCAAAGACACCACATCTGTCCCAGCAGCCGCACATCAGGGCCATAGAATCTGGCTGAACTCATGGTAGGCTACAGTCATCCTCCAGGATTCATCAGGTTTCTGCAATCAAGAATGATGGGCCGAGCTCGGTGACTCAGCCTGTAATCCAGTGCTTTGGGAGGCCGAGGTGAGTGAATTGCCTGAGCCCTCAGGTTCGAGACCCACCTGGGCAACTTGGCGAGACCTCATCTCTACAATAAATCAAAAATTAGCCAGGCATGGTAGCACGTGCCTGTAGTTCCAGCTACTTGGAAAGTTGAAGCGAAAGGATCGCCGGAGCCCAGCAGGTCGAGGCTGCGGTGGCCGGGAGCGTGCCACTGCCCTCCAGCCTGGGTGACAGAGTGAGACTCCAACTCAAAAAAAAAGAAAAAAGAAAAAAAAAGAATGATGAATTGCCAGATAGATATATGATAGAAACCACCATCCCTGCATCCTTTATAGCCTAAGTGTAGAACTAACTTCTGACATCCCTTTTCCCAGCAGTTTCCTATGTTGACACCCAGGAGTAAACCAATTCCAATTACACACTCAGAGACTGGGAAATTACCACTAAACAGGTCCAAGGACCCAGTGGACACACTGTAAGCCAGGCCTAAGACAGGAAACTTATTACCTGGACCCCATGTGCCACCCGGCTCTAATAGGAAGGGACTATTATGATGTGTCACATCTCCAGTATCAATGTCAACCTACAGACCCTATAGCCAGCAGTCCTTGATATGTCTGGGTATTTCCTTACCCCAGTGCACAATTATCCAGTAAATGGCCTAGGTCTCTTTGAGAAAGAACTGGGGAATCATTATCATGTATTCTCAATGCATAGCACCAGGAGTCCTTCCTCCTGGAGACCCAGCCACCTCTTTGGTCATGGGATTCCAAGCCTGAAAATTGACTCAAGTCTGGTCACTGGGAAAGGGATTATGACTTTTTCTTGGGCTGTGGCCTTCAACCTTCCTGGCATTTATTTCTTCCTGGCATTAATTTCTTCTGCTAGTATGAGCTGAGCAATACCTTCAGCAATTGCCCATCTATTTTGCCCCTAAGGACATTTTGCTCAATTAATCATGTCCATAACTCTCTGTGGGCCAGGTCCTCCTAGTTTCGACTAACTTCACCAAGCTTCTGGAAGTTAAGCATTGCCACCTGACCTTTATTGTTTCGGGGTTCAATTATCCCCATTGCAATCAGTAAGCCAAGTTCTGTAATAGATTCTTATATCTTCAGTCCTAGTTTATAGAAGAGAGCTACCACTTTACTTTTTAGAGATTCTGGTGGACCTCTCTGCAACAAATTCTTTATGATCTTGATAAATAGCGTATTATGTGATCTGAATGTATCCCCCAAAAGTTTATGTGTCAGAAACTTTATTTCTCTGTCCTCATAAATATAGTAATGTTGACTCTGCCCTCATGCATGAATTAATAGATTAATGAGGGCTCTGCCCTCATGAATAGATTGTCACTGTTCATTATCACAGGAGATGCTTCGTTATAGAAGCAAGCTATTTCTGATTCTCTTGTTCTTTCACTCTCACCATATGATGCTCCCCACCACATTGTAACACAGCAAGAAGGCCCTCACCAGATGCCAATGACATGCTCTTGGACTTCTCAACTTCTAGAACTGTGAGCTAAATCAACTTCTGTCTTTTGAAATTACCAGTCTGTGGTATTCGGTTATAGCAACAGATCACAGACTAAGACATGTGTCTTCTGGGCCTTCTCAAGGAACATAATTAACTGGCAGATCTTCTGGTTATTTATAGTCCCTTCATTCTGGCATACTCATTTCACCAAGTCTTTTAATCCCAATGTCATCATCTGCCATTTCAGCTTTCTTTGGCATGGGTCATCACTTTTTTTCATGCTTTAGAATTCATTCAAGTAGTAAGTTTGTACCATCTCCTAGAGTCCTTGCCAGGATGTGAAGGTCCCTTGAGAGAGGGATCTCAAGTCAGTGAACTCTTTCCTATCCAATTTTATATTCCTTGCCCTTTCATCAAGCACTCTCAGAATCCAGTCCCTCAAGTAGCTCCCTGGCTCCTGCCAGATCATGCTGGCTGGGTCTTGCCACCTCTCTGGCATGGATTCCCTTTCTTCCCCTATCAGACTCCGCAACTACCCAGTTGGGTTATACTCAACTAACCTAGTACAGGTGAAGAGGGAACATAGGGTCAGATCCTGAGGGGTACCCTTTTTTTTTTTTTAGGAAGAGGCACTGCATTGTCTCCCAGGAGGGAGGGAGTACTAGGTCTTATTAGGGAGGAGTGGGCCACTTCTTCAGGCCTAGAAGATTCCAAGGAATTTGTGGAGTCAAAATCTCCAGGAGCAGCCACCCTGATACCACCATTTCATGTGTCAGGGTCCCAGATTTTTCCAGTCAGAACTTTGGGATTAACATAAAAGATCTGCTTTATTTGGACATAGAACTGTCTTTGAAGTCAGTCACTCAGATTATTAACTCTTGGGCTTTGTCCTCGGTTTTTCTCCACCTTTTCAGTGCAGGAGATGTGGGCTTCTTTGTATGAACTGAAGAGGCCCTCTTTTTCATGACCTGGTCTGCTGCTGACTGCATGTTGTTTATTATCCTGTAGGACATCCATGGAGCTTAGCAATAGCCATCAATTCCATTATCCTTAGAGCTATTACTCCCGTCACACATCTCGAGCACTTTGGTCTCATCTCAAGCACCTGTTTGTGCCCTCGTTCAACCAATCTGCTACTGGTTGTCTGTTCTCCACCTACCTCCCATAGTGGGGTCTTCATTGTCAGATGGGTTGTGAACCCGTTCTGAAACCCCATCTTACCATCTTATTTCTCATCCAGATCCAGTAGCAGATGCCAAAGGCCAGGTTCTCAAGAAGTAGATCCTGAGATAGAGTTTGGGATGCAAAATGTGGACTAGAGACTCACACCTGTGAAAGAAGGGGAGCGAAAGCAGTGTTAGGCAGAGAGAAAGTCAACCATGCTGAACCAAAACCTCATCCAATCAGTAGGTCACTCGAGAGGGAGAAGAACATGTCAGAGTTGTTCAGCAGTAAAGCTAAATGGTGGGAGCTTTCGACCCCTCCTTGCTCAGTGACTGGATGTGGGCTGCTCCAGGAAGGGCATAACCTCAGGTGAGCAACTTTCTGCTGCTGAAGCAGGCTGTAAAGGGACTGAGAGCTGGGGCAGCAGGTCCCTCCTTGAAGGTGATCTGGACATCACCACATATCCTACAACAACACACTCACATGAAAGGACAAAAATCTTTTTTTTTTCTTTTTTTTTTGAGTTGGGGTCTCACTCAGTCGCCCAGACTGGAGTGCAGTGGCCGCTCTCAGCCACAGCAGCCTTGCCTGCTGGGCTCTGGCGATCCTTCCACCTCAGCCTTCCGGGTAGCCGGAATTATAGGTGCATGCTACCACGCCCAGCTGATTTTTGATTTATTATAGAGATGAGGTCTCGCTGCCCAGGCG
>NW_007258192.1:25868-27871 GCF_000164805.1 Carlito syrichta | reverse complement strand
AGTTGGAGTCTCACTCTGTCACTCAGACTGGAGTGCAGTGGCCGCTCCCGGCCACCACAGTCTCACCTCCTGGGCTCCAGCGATCCTTCCGCTCAGCCTTCCGAGTAGCTGGAACTACAGGCGTGCGCTACCACACCCAGCTCATTTTTTATTTATTGTAGAGATGAGGTCTCGCCAAGTTGCCCAGGCGGGTCTCGAACCTACGGACTCAGGCAATCCACTCACCTCAGCCTCCCAAAGGCACGGGATTACAGGCTGAGCCACCAAGCCCGGCTGCATTTTGCTTTTTTTGAGTTGGAGTCTCACTCTGTCACCCAGGCTGGAGTGCAGTATCATGCTCAGGGCCACCGTAGCCTCGACCTCCTGGGCTCCACCTTAGCCTTCCAAGTAACTGGAACTACAAGCACGCACACCATGCCCAGTGATTTTTTAATTTATCACCAAGTTGCCCAGGTTGGTCTCGAACCCCCAGGCTCAGGCAATCCTCTCGCCTCCGCCTCCCAAAGTGCTGGAATTACAGACTGTGCCACTGTGCCCGGCCATGTATGTATTTTTCTTTTTCTTTTTTTTTTTTTTTTTTGAGCTGGAGTCTCACTCCATGACATGATAGCATTTTATCCCTAAATACTTGAGTATGTGCTTGTTTCCTAGAACTCCTGGCCTCAAGCAATTCTCTCGTCTGAGTCTTCTGAAGTGCTGGGATTATAGGCATGAACCACCATGCCTGGCATGTTTGTTTCCTAAAGCAAGAATATTATATTATCATACAGTAACATAATAACATAATAAAATTTTAAAAATAACATTGATACAATAATATTATCTAACTCAGAGACCTTATTCAGATATCTACTGTCTTCATAATGTACTTCACAGCAAAAAGAAAAAAATATTTTTCTAGCTCAGAATCCAATCCAGGATCACACACTGCATTTAGTTGACAACTCTCCTTAGTTTCTTTCAATCTGGAATAATTCCTCAGTCTTTCTTTGCCTTCCACAATCCCTTGTCACTTGAAGAATACAGGCCAGCTATTTTGTATAACGAACTCCAATTTAGGTTTACTGTTTTTTCTCTCATGATTAGATCCAGGCTATGTATTTTTGAATATTCCTGCCATATTCTAAAAATGATGCTGTGTTCTTCTCAGTCCATTAAATCAGGAGGCACATGATATCTATTTGTCCCATTACTGGTGATGCAACTTTGATTTTTGGTGGTGTCTGTCAGGTTTTCCACTGTAAAATTATTATTTGTCTATTTGTCATTAATAAGCATCTTATGGGGAGAAATTGTGAGACTATCTCCTGTTCTTCATAAAACTTTCACCAACTAGTTTTAGCATCCATTGATGCTAAATTTGCAAACTATTCAATTGAAAAAGTTTACACAAGTCAATGGTGTGTGTGTGTGTGTGTGTGTGTGTGTGTGTGTGTGTGTGTGTTTTAGTGAATAAGCTATGTATTTAGTTGTACAAAGAGAAAAAAAGGCTGGACTCAGTGGCTCCGACCTGTAATCCCAGAACTTTGGGAGGCCAAGGTGAGAGGATCACTTGAGCCCAGGAGTTCAAGAACAACTTAGGCAACATAGCAAGACCTCATCTCTATAAAAAAATTTTTTAAATTAGCCTTGGTAATGCATTCCTGTAGTCCCAGCCACTTGGGAGGCTGAGGGGGAAGGATTGTCTGAGTCTAGCAGGTCAAAGCCGTGGTAGCTATGAGCATGCCACTGCACTCCAACCTGGGTGACACAGTGAGACTCTGATTCAAAAAAAAAAAAAAGGCCGGGTTCGGTGGCTCAGCCTGTAATCCCAGCACGTTGGGAGGCCGAGGCGAGTGGATTGCTTGAGCCCCTGGGTTCGAGACCAACCTGGGCAACTTGGGTAGACCTTGTCTCTATGGTAAATCAAAAATTAGCCACTGTACCCCAGCCTGGGTGACAGAATGAGACTCCAACTCAAAAAAAAAAAAAAAAAGAGGGCCAGGCTCAGTGGCTCAGCCTGT
>NW_007258192.1:24804-25300 GCF_000164805.1 Carlito syrichta | reverse complement strand
TCAGCCTTCCAAGTAGCGGGAATTACAGGCATGCACTACCACACCCAGCTGATTTTTTGATTTATTGTAGAGATGAGGTCTCACTGCCCAGGTGGGTCTCTAACCCGCGGGCTCAGGCAATCCACTCACCTCAGCCTCCCAAAGGCGTGGGATTACAGGCTGAGCCACCAAGCCCGGCCCGGCTTTACTTTTATTTTTTTTAGAGATGGGGTTTTGCTATGTTGCCAAGGCTGGACTCGAACTCCTGGGCTTAAGTAACCTTCCTGTCTCAGCCTCTCAAGTAGCTGAGACTACAAGCATAAGCCACCATATCAGCATCTTTGAGATTTTGTTGTTTTGTTTTTGTTTTTGTTTTAACTTATTTTGAATATTTGTTGGCTATTGTACCTGACATCATGACATTTTTTTTTTTTTTGAGTTGGAGTCTCACTCTGTTACCCAGACTGGAGTACAGTGGCCACTCCCGGCCACCGCAGCCTCAACCTGCTGGGCTCCG
>NW_007258192.1:20183-24111 GCF_000164805.1 Carlito syrichta | reverse complement strand
TGTTTTTTTTTTTTTTTTTTTTTTTATTGTAGAGATGAGGTCTCGCCGCCCAGGCGGGTCTCGAACCCGCGGGCTCAGGCTATCCACTCACCTCAGCATCCCAAAGGCGTGGGATTACAGGCTGAGCTACCGAGCCTGGTTGAGATTTTGTTTTTTATTGGAATATATAGTTCATTCTTTTTGTTTTGCCAAGTCCTCCAATGTGTAAATATACTTTAACATATTAAGAGGCACATTCTTTAATTAAAAATTTTTTTTTTTTTTTTTGAGTTGGAGTCTCACTCAGTCGCCCCGACTGGAGTGCAGTGGCTGCTCCCAGCCACCGCAGCCTCGACCTGCTGGGCTCCGGCGATCCTTCTGCCTCAGCCTTCCGAGTGGCCGGAACTACAGGCACGCACTACCACGCCCAGCTGATTTTTTTTTATTTATTGTAGAGATGAGGTCTCGCTTCCCAGGCAGGTCTCGAACCCGCGGGCACAGGCAATCCTCTCACCTCAGCCTCCCAAAGTGCTGTGATTATAGGCTGAGCCACCGAGCCCGGCTAAAAGTATATATGTTAAACTCCCCCTCCCACTGCTGCCCTAAGTCAAAAAGTTCCCCACCAAAGGTAGTCATTATTTCCTCTTCCATGTATATACTTTCAGAGGTAATATTATATCAAATTATATTATATTATATTATATATTTCACAATATTATATTGTGTTATATGATATGTTTAATTACATTACACTTACGTTATATTGCATAATATTGTATTATATGTTACATCACATTCACAATATTATATTACATTATATTATGTATTATCCATAGGGTTGCTTAAATGAACTCAGTCTCAAGTTTGGCTGAGATCCCCAAAACAATAAGGCCACACTTCAAAGTCAGGTGCAAACCATCACAACATTCAAAAGAGATTTCAGACAATCACTTTTTCTTTCTTTCTTTCTTTTTTTCTTTTTTTTTTTTTTGATTTGGAGTCTCACTCTGTTGCCCAGGCTAGAGGGGAGTGGCACGCTCACCGCCACCACAGCCTTGACCTGCTGGGATTAGGGGATCCTTCCGCCTCAGCCTTCCAAGTAGCTGGAACTACAGGTGTGTGCTACCATGACAGGCTTATGTTTTGTAGAGACGACTTCTCACCAAGTTGTCCAGACTGGTCTCCAACCCCCGGGCTCAGGCGATCCTCTCACCTCAGCCTCCCAAAGTGCTGGGATTACAGGCTGAGCCACCGCATGGGACCCAGAAAACCACTTTTCACTCTCAGTTCACCACCCACCTCCCGCCTCCAGAAGATGTTGGAAAACAGGGAAAAGTCAAGGTTTTTAGAGAGAGCTACCTGTGTACTGAGTCACTGAGTCACTGCCATCACCCCAACCTCATCCTCAGGGCTGTGTGCCCCTCACCACACACTATACCGGGAGTTTTACTGGGATCGCCTGGCAGAGCATCATATGTGTTCTCTCCATGTTGAGAGACATGGGGGCTGAAGTCTGCATGAAGCCTGGGATGTGAAGGTGTGAAGGGTTAGTGCAGGCATCCTGTGGGGGAAGAATGAGGCTCTGGTTTGGGACATAGCAATACCCATGACAGGTCAAATGAACATGTGTTTTCTAGTGCAAATACAATAGAAACATGCAAGTGCTCTGGAGAAGCATTGCCTGGGGTCCTGCTCAAGAAAGCTGCCTCAAAAAATAAGTGAACTTCAGCAGAAGGAAGGTGGAGGCGTGTCACCAGATGCCCAGAGTCTTAAGAAAGAATTGAAAACATAAGCCAGGCTCGGTGGCTCAGCTTGTAATCCCGCGCCTTTGGAAGACTGAGGTGAGTGGATTGCCTGAGCCTGCGGGTTCCAGACCCGCCTGGGCAACGAGACCTCATCTCTACAATAAATCAAAAATCAGCCGGGCATGAAAGCGCATGCCTGTAATTCCGGCTACGTGGAAGGCTGAGGCGGAAGGATTGCCGGAGCCCAGCAGGTCGAGGCTGCGGTGGCCGGGAGCGGCCACTGCACTCCCGTCTGGGGGACAGAGTGAGACTCCAACTCAAAAAAAAAAAAAAAAAAAAAGAATTGAAAACATAAACTGTAAAAGCAGAACATTCATCCATGCAAAAGACACTGCAGATCTGGGAGTCGTGGCTCATGTCTGTAAATCCAGCACTCTGGGAGGCAGAGGTGAAAGGATTGCCTGATCCCAGGGATTCGAGACTAGCCTGGGCAACTTGGTGAGACCTTGTCTCTACAATAAATCAAAAAAATTAGCTGGGCGTGGTGGTTCCAGCTACTTGGAAAGCTGGAGGCAGAAGGATCGCCTGAGCCCAGCAGGTCGAGGCTGCGGTGACCATGATCATGCCACAGCACTCCAGCCTGGGATACAGAGTGAGACTTCAACGAGAGAGAGAGAGAGACTTCATCTCCACAAAAAAAAAAAACAACCCAAAATTTAGTCAGGCATGATAGCACATGCCTGTAATCAAACCCAGCTACCCCAGAGTCTGAGGTAGAAGGATTGCCTGAATCCAGGAGGTTGAGGCTGCAGTGATCTGTGGTCATGCTTCTGCACTCCTGCCTGGGCAACACAGTTAAGACCCCGACTCAAAAAAAAAAAAAAAAAGAAACTAGCTGGGCTCAGTGGCTCAGCCTGTAATCCCGCGCCTTTGGGAGGCTGAGGTGAGTGGACTGCCTGAGCCCGCGGGTTCGAGACCCGCCTGGGCAGCGAGACCTCATCTCTACAATAAATCAAAAAATCAGCCGGGCGTGGAAGCGCGCCTGTAGTTCCAGCTACTTGGAAGGCTGAGGTGGAAGGATCGCCGGAGCCCAGCGGGTCAAGGCTGCGGTGACCAGGAGCTGCCACTGCACTCCAGTTTGGGTGACAGAGTGAAATCCCAACTCAAAAAAAAAAAAAAAAAAAAGAAACTATAGAGATGAAACCCCAATGATGGGAGGGGAGATCTTGAGAGAACCCAAGAATCCAGCCTACATGCAGAAAGAGTAAGCCCTAAGCACCTGCCAACCCGAGTGCAGATGTCACCCATGACAGTACTAGTCAACTGTGAACTTTCCTGTCTCCTCTGTTATTTTCTCCATATGTTCCGCCCTTAACAGGCCTTATGGCTGTGTAATTTGTTCACTGCTAAAGGGTGCCTGGATGAAGGTGCCAATGGTGGCTGAAGTCTAGTCTGAGTTTCAGTCTCCAAACCATATGCCCTGGCATGGGACTGTGTCTACTTGGAAGAAAAGCTGTCTCTTCCTAATTCACACAGAGGTACAGTTCTCTCACCATGGGGTTGCATATGCCCAGAAGGGGAATGTTTTTCTAATCTACAGAGACACCTGAGGGACTAGCAGTCACCCAAGTTGGAGAGTCTCAGAGACAGTGACTCACAAGATGAGGAAAGAAGCAGAAGCATTGAATGAGGAAGGAGCAAAACTGGCCACACATGCCCATCCCACAGTAGGTGACCTGCGTCACAGAGGCCCTAGCTGGAAGAGAAGTCATCATTTAATGTATTTACTTATTTATTTTTGAGTCAAGGTCCCACTCTGTCACCTGGGCTAGAGTGCAGAGGCATGATCATGACCACCACAGCCTCGACCTCTTGGGCTCAAGTGATCCTTCTGCCTTTGGAAGACTTTTTTTTTTTTTTTTGTGAAAGAAGAATTTACTGAGAGGCTGAAAAAGCTCCCACAGTGGGAGGGGACCCCAGGGGGTTGCCCAGGAGGACTTTTAATAACTAAGAGTGACCAGAACAGTTAGGGACTTGACCAAGGTCTTTTCTAAGGGATCAGGGAAAAACTAGCCCCAGAGAATAAATTCAAGGATCAGTGGTAGATAAAAATTAAGATGTTTTCTGACCGGGCTAGGTGGCTCAGCCTGTAATCCCAGCACTTTGGGAGGCCGAGGTGAGTGGATTGCCTGAGCCTACAGGTT
>NW_007258192.1:17467-19883 GCF_000164805.1 Carlito syrichta | reverse complement strand
TGGGTGACGGAGTGAGACTCCAACTCAAAAAAAAAAAATAATATGGAAAACAGAAGGAGACTTTATTTCTGGCAGGGCAGAGGAGAACTGCAACAAGACATGTAAAAACAAACTATGAACAAAGTAAAAAATAGAGTTTAGACAGGACGTGGGGAAAATATGTCATTGGCTTTGATTAGCTCAAAGTGAAGTGGGGTAGTCACTGATTAGATGGGCTTCAAGAGCAGACCTATGGATGTAAGATTTGATGACTGTAAATGATTCAGCTCAAGAATGGTATTTACTGGTTTTACAGTTTCCCGTGTAAGTGCCCAAGGGCATGAGTGAGGTCCTTCAGGCAAGAGTGGAGTTTTCAAGCCGGGCTTGGTGGCTCAGCCTGTAATCCTCCGCCTTTGGGAGGCTGAGGTGAGTGGATTGCCTGAGCCCGCGATTGCCTGAGCCCGCTGGTTCGAGACTCGCCTGGGCAGCGAGACCTCATCTCTACAATAAATCAAAAAATCAGCCGGGCATGGTAGCGCATGCCTGTAATTCCAGCTACCTGGAAGGCTGAGGTGGAAGGCTCACCGGAGCCCAGCAGGTCGAGGCTGTGGTGGCTGGGAGCAGCCACTGCACTCCAGTCTGGGCGACAGAGTGAGACTCCAACTCAAAAAAAAAAAAAAAAAAACAGAGTGGAGTTTTCCATCCTCAGCTCCCTTTTGGCTCTCTTTGACAGATCATGGAAGAGGCCATCAAATATTGTTTAGAACAGTGAGGAGCCATTTTTTTTCTGTAAAGGGGCAAAATATAAATAATTCAGGTTTTGTGAGCCCTGAAGACCATATTATAACTATTTCACTCTACTGGAGCACGAAAGCAACATAGATGATAAGCAAATGAATAAGTGTTGTTGTGTTCCAATAAAACTTTACTTACAAAAACAAAGTGTGGCCGGGTACGGTGGCTGAGCCTGTAATCTCAGCAGTTTGGGAGGTTGAGGCGAGAGGATTGCCTGAGGCCAGGGGTTCAAGACCAGCCTAGGCAACTTGGTGAGACCTCGTCTCTACAATAAATCACCAAAAAAACCTAGCCAGGCGTGGTGGCGTGCGTCTGTAGCTCCAGCTACTTGGAAGGCTAAGGCAGAAGGATCGCCTGAGCCCAGCAGGGGCTGGGAGTATGCCACTGTCCTCCAGCTTGGGTGACAGAGTGAGACTCCAACTAAAAAAAAAAAAAACCACGGCTGGGCTCAGTGGCTCAGCCTGTAATCCCGTGCCTTTGGGAGGCTGAGGTGAGTGGATTGCCTGAGCCTGCGGTTTCAAGACCCGCCTGGGCAACTTGATGAGACCTAATCTCTACAATAAATAAAAAAATCAGCCAGGCATGGTAGCGCCTGCCTGTAATTCCAGCTAATGGAAGGCTGAGGCAGAAGGATCGCCGGAGCCCAGCAGGTCGAGGCTGCGGTGGTCGGGAGCGGCCACTGCACTCCAGTCTGGGCGACAGAATGAGACTCCAACTCAAAAAACAAACAAACACACACACCCCCACCCTCCACACACACACACACAAACAAATATATGCTAGCGGAATCAGGAAGACTGGAAAGTGCACCAAAGCCATGATCCAGATTTTCACAGATTAAGCCCTCAGAAGCTGGAAGCGTTGGCTCATGCCTGTAATCCCAGCACTTTGAGAGGCAGAGGCAAGAGGATTACCTGAGATCGGGGTTTTGAGACCAGCCTGAGCAACATGGCGAGACCGTGTCCCTACAGTAAAAAATCAAAAATTTATCCAGGCAGGGTGGCACATGCCTGTAGTTACAGCTATTCAGAAAGCTGAGATGGAAGGATCACCTGAGCCCAGCAGGTCAAGGCTGTGGTGGCCGTTAGTGTGCCATTGTACTCCAGCCTTGGTGACAGAGTGAGACTCCGACAAAAAAAAAATAGCAAACATAATGTCCTCAAGTTGATCTATGTTTTCACATGTGGTGAGATTTTCTTTCATAAGGCTGAGTAATATTTCATCACATATCACATTTTTAAAAAATCAGTTGGCTGGTTGCAGTGGCTCACACTTATAATTCCAGCACTTTGGGAGGCTAAGGTGAGAGGATTGCCTGAATCCATGAGTTCGAGACCAGCCTGGGCAACTTGGCAAGCCCTCATCTCTACAATAAATCAAAAAATTAGCTGGGCATGGCGGTGCTTGCCTGCAGTTCCAGTTACTTGGAAGGCTGAGCTGGAAGGATCACCTGAGCCCACCAGGTCGAGGCTGCAGTGGCTGTGAGTGTGCCACTGCACTCCAGACTGGGCGACAAAGTGAGATTCCGATTTGAAAAAAAAACAAACCAGGCCGGGCTCAGTGGTTCAGCCTGTAATCCCGCGCCTTTGGGAGGCTGAGGTGAGTGAATTGCCTGAGCCCGCGGGTTCGAGACCCGCCTGGG
>NW_007258192.1:16786-17157 GCF_000164805.1 Carlito syrichta | reverse complement strand
AAAAAAAAAAAAAAAAAAAACAGAAAAGATCCCCTTCTCTTCCTGAACTATGGAAATAAGGCAAAAGTATTTACCAAGTTGTTATCTCTCAAAATTTTTTGAAGTTTCTCTTATCTTTTTGATAATGTCAAAAATCTCTGAGAGAGCTTTGGGGATATAAGTACAATATTTTCCCTTGGTACAGTACAAGTTCTTTTTTTTTTTTTTTTTTTGAGTTGGAGTCTCACTTTGTCACCCAGACTGGAGTGTAGTGGCCGCTCCCAGCCACCGCAGCCTCGACTTGCTGGGCTCCGGCTATCTTTCCGCCTCAGCCTTCCAAGTAGCTGGAACTACAGGTGCGCGCTACCACGCCTGGCTCATTTTTTTTTTTT
>NW_007258192.1:15415-16766 GCF_000164805.1 Carlito syrichta | reverse complement strand
TTTGAATTGGAGTCTCTCTCTGTCGCCCAAACTAAAGTGCAGTGGCCGCTCCCGGCCACCGCAGCCTCGACCTGCTGGGCTCCAGCAATCCTTCCGCCTCAGCCTTCCAAGTAGCCGGAATTACAGGCATGCGCTACCACGCCCAGCTGATTTTTTGATTTACTGTAGAGATGAGGTCTTGCTGCCCAGGCGGGTCTCGAACCTGTGGGCTCAGGCAATCCACTCACCTCAGCCTCCCAAAGGCACGGGATTACAGGCTGTGCCACGGAGCCCGGCACAAGTTCTTTTTTGTGAGACAGGGAGAATGGCTGAGGACATCGTATTCTGGCTGACTGCCTTCCTATTTTAATGACTCCTTGCAATAACAAATCCAAAGCTTGGGAGGTCTTTGTTAAGCTTTCAGTCATTTGTATAGTTGTAAACTTAAAGAACTCTCCCAAACATATGTGCCCCCTGGAAGGCCTGGTATGGAGTGGTCTGAAAGCAGAAAAATACTTTCCAGGGTAGGTATGGTGGCACATGCCTATAACCCCAACACTTTGGGAGGCTGAGGCGGGAGGATTGCTTGAGCCCTGAAGTTTGAGAGCAGCCTGGGCAACATAGCAAGACTCCTCTTCATTTAAAATATAAAAATTTGTTGGACGGGGTGTCACAAGCCTGTAGTCCCAGTTACTTGGGAGGTTGAGGCAGGAGGATCGCCTGAGCCCAAGAGGTTGAGGCTCCAGTGAACTATAATCATGACCCTGCACTCCAGCCTGGATGACAGGGGGAGACCCCAACCCCCCAAAAAAAAAAAAGAAAGAAAAATACTTTCCAAATTTTTTATCCCAAAGTTTAATTGCTTATATCAGGAATGAAAGGCTTTTCCTTTAGATAATATTGGCCAAAAAGGCAAGTGAGATTCTGACTTATTCTAAATGCAGGAATTATTTGCCATAAATAGAAACTGACTGCCAGTTTTCAGGGAGTAATCAGGAACCCTTTATTCCACAAAGCAAGAATCATTCGTTGGGAGCTACCTAGGAACTTGGTTCAGGTCAGAATAATCCAGAACTCTCACTATGAATGGTGGTAAAGATAGTGGGTCTGAGATTACTGCAGTTTGAAACTAATTTACCACATCTGAAAGAATGCTTTGGTATACCCTTGTGGCAAGAGTTGTACAAGTTATACATCTTTTTTAGATAAACCATACCAGTGATTTCTCCCCGGTCTGTCAATACTGTTTTTTGTTGTTGTTGTTGTTGTTGTTGTTGTTGTTTTGAGTTGGAGTCTCACTCTGTCGCCCAGACTGGAGTGCAATGGCCGCTCCCGGCCACCGCAGCCTCAACCTGCCGGGCTCCGGTGATCC
>NW_007258192.1:12036-15395 GCF_000164805.1 Carlito syrichta | reverse complement strand
TTCACTCACCTCAGCCTCCCAAAGGCGCGGGATTACAGGCTGAGCCACCGAGCCCGTCAATACTGTTTTTAAAAATTTTTTTTTTTTTTTTTTGGCCAGGCACATTGGCTCACTTCTGTAACCCCAGCCCTTTGAGAGGCGGAAATGAGAGGATTTCCTGAGCCCAAGAGTTCGAGACCAGCTTGGGCAACACAATGAGACCTGGTCTCTACAATAAATCAAAAATTTAGATGGGCATGGTAGCTCGTGCCTGTAGTTCTGGCTACTTGGAAGGTGGAGGCGGAAGGATTACCTGATCCCAGCAGGTAGAGGCTGTGGTAGCCATGAGCATGCCACTGCACTCCTGGGCAACAGTGAGACTGACTAAAAAAAAATTTTTTTTTTTAGAGTCAGAGTCTCACTCTGTCACCCAGGCTGGAGGTTGGAGGGCAGTGGACACTCCCAGCCACTGCAGCCTCCACCTGCTGGGCTCAGGCGATCCTTCTGCCTCAGCCTTCCAAGTGGCTGTAACTACAAGCACGCACCACTATGTCCAGCTAATTTTTGTGGGTTTATTGCAGAGATGAGGTCTCACCAAGTTGCCCAGGCTGGTCTCGAACCTGTGGGCTCAGGTAATCCTCTCACCTCGGCCTCCCAAGTGCTGGGATTATAGGTGTGAGCCACCATGCCCAGCCAAAATTTTTTTAATATATATATTTTAGAGGTGGGGTCTCACTATGTTGCCCAGGCTAGTCTCAGATGACTACTGGGCTCAAGCTATTCTCCTGCTGCAGCCTCCCAAAGTGGTGGAATTATGGCTGTCAGCCACTGCATCTAGCCTATGCTACACAAATTTGAATTCATGAAACTGCTCCCCACGGTAAGTCCTGCAGTTTGATTTTTGTGTAAGCAAAATTTCTTACTCTAGGCATGCCAATAAATGGCAATGGTAACTTGGCATCATTAAGATTGCGATAGTGACCACTGTTTATTTTGGGGTTATATTGGTTATAAAATCATTGATATCATTTGAGGGAAATACTACCAAAAGGAATTCTACAGCCTAAAGGGAAGTGAGTGCAACCCAGCAGCTATATCTGGCTAGACTGTGGGCTAATTGTGCACAAGAAATGTTGTATACAAGAAGTACACTGAAGGCAAGAGTGACAACAACAGAGGAAGGAATCAGAAAAGGCCCATCTTAGCCAGGCTCAGTGGTTCAGCCTGTAATCTCAGCACTCTGGAAGACCAAGGTGAGAGGATTGCCTGAGCCCTTGGGTACGAGACCACACCAGGCAACTTGGTGAGACCTCATCTCTACAATACATAAAAAATTAGCCAGGAGTGTTAGCGCACGCCTGGAGTTCCAGCTACTTGGAAGGCTGAGGCAGAAAGATTGCTGGAGCCAGGCAGGTTGATGCTGGGGTGGCCATGAGCATGCCACTGCACTCCAGCCTGGGCGACGGAGTGAGACTCTGACTCAAAAAGAAAAGGCCCGTGTCAAAAATAGTCTCGCGTGTTAAAAGTGTCTGAGTTTATGGTATGCTACTTTCTGGGTAGGAAATAAAAGGAAGAAATCAGAAATGTACATGTATATAGTCATGTGTGCAAAAAGATGCATAGAATAAGCTGGGCTCGGTGGCTCAGCCTGTAATTCCGTGCCTTTGGGAGGCTGAGGTGAGTGGATTGCCTGAGCCCAGGGGTTCGAGACCCGCCTGGGCAACTTGGTGACACTTCATCTCTACAATAAATCAAAAAATTAGCCAGGCGTGGTAGCATATGGCTGTAGTTCCAGCTACTTGGAAGGCTGAGGTGGAAGGATCGCCAGAGCCCAGCAGGTCGAGGCTACGGTGGCCGGGAGCAGCCACTGCACTCCAGTCTGAGCGACAGAGTGAGACTCCAACTCAAAAAACAACAAAAAAAAATATGCATAGAATGGCCTGGTGTGGTGACTCAAGCCTGTAATCCAAGCACTTTGGGAGGCTGAAGGGAGAGGATTGCCTGAGCCCACGGGTTTGAGACCAGCCTGGGCAACACGGTGAGACCTCATCTCTACAATAAATCAAAAAATTAGCCAGGAGTGGTGGCGCCTGCCTGTAGTTCTAGCTGTTAGGAAGGCTAACAGTGGCTGTGTCGAGGCTGCAGTGGCTGTGAGTGTGCCACTGCACTCCAGCTTAGGCCATAAAGTGAGACTCCAACTCAAAAAAAAAAAAAACAAAACATAGGATGGATAAACAAAAACGAAGGAGACTGGCTACCTACAGGGATTAAGTGGTGAAGGGATGAAAGGAAAGGGAGATGGAAGCAAATTAGAATGGATGAAGAGGGGCACTTCTCTGAATATACTTTTTTGTACAGTTCAGACATTTAGAACCATGTTAGTGTTTCAAGTACACACACAAATCAGCCAGATGCGGTGGTTCACTCCTATAATTCCAGCACTTTGGGAGGCAGAGTCAAGAGGATTGCCTGAACCCACTGGTTCAAGAACAGCCTGGGCAACTTGGCGAGACCTCATGTCTACAATAAATTTAAAACATTAGCTGGGTGTGGTGGCATGCACCTGTGGTTCCAGCTACTTGGGAGGCTAAGCAGAAGGACTGCCTGAGCCCAGCAGGTTGAGGCTGCAGTGGTCATGAGTGTGCCTCTGCACTCCAGCCTGGGTGACAGAGTAAGACCACAACTAAAAAAAAAAAAAATCAATCAACAAGATTGCGGGTGGAACCCCAAATGGAATGTAACTATAAACAAGTGACCCACCTACATTTCAAATGAATAACTTAACTACACTAAAGGGAGGAATAACTAATCCAAGTAACTGTTCAACAGTGTTGACTAGATAACCTCAGGCTAAACACAAAACAAACCCAAAAAACCTGGAAACAAATATTGGACTCTAGTTAGATTTGTTTTTCCCAGCGGTAAGGTTAACAATTCTGAAACTACTTTATGTGCATTCTAGGACTGAGCAAATAAATATATACATTGTGGATAATGACAGCCAGGGTTCTTATTGTTGACAAAGAGAGTTACAAACATGGAAAAGTAGAAGACAAAAATAAACCCTGTGTTGCCAGGAGAGACTCTGACTTAAAAAAAAGAAACAGCCGGGCTCGGTGGCTCAGCCTGTAATCCCGTGCCTTTGGGAGGCTGAGGTGAGTGGATTGCCTGAGCCCGCGGGTTCGAGACCCGCCTGGGCAGCGAGACCTCATCTCTACAATAAATCAAAAAATCAGCCGGGCGTGGTAGCGAATGCCTGTAATTCCGGCTACTCGGAAGGCTGAGGCGGAAGGATCGCCAGAGCCCAGCAGGTGAGGCTGCGGTGGCCGGGAGCGGCCACTGCACTCCAGTCTGGGGGACAGAGCGAGACTCCAACTCTA
>NW_007258192.1:10082-12016 GCF_000164805.1 Carlito syrichta | reverse complement strand
ACAACAGAGGTCCACAGAGCCTTGGATATTCTGGCTTTGTGTTGCATCAAAATAAGAAAAAATATTTACGAACTTAATTCTGCCTCTCAGTACTCTCTCCCTTTGAAATGGCAATTCTCTGCATGATGATATGTATAGATGTGCAGTTCAGATGTGTTCCCAGTCAATGTGGTATTTCATAAATGTGGTGCACCTGTGTTTTCTTGTGCCGGAGTCCAGCTCCAGCCAGGTGCAGGGTACCCCAAAGGTGGAGACAGTGTCAGCAATTGGGGGGAAGAAGAGAGAAAGAAAGAGACTGGACTCCAGTCTAGTGCAGAAGTGAATGAGTCTTATTGGGAATTACAACGGGTCTTTTTATATACAAAGTCAGATGTGGGAGGGGCATCCCCCACCCACCAGAAAACTTAATCCATGAAAACTTAATCAATGATTGCCTTTAAACCCTTTTCATATGATAATCTTAAAATCCCATAACAAAGGATAACCTAATCTGTGACTGACATATTCTATAAACCTTTTTCATCCTAAACTGATTGATTTATGCCAAGTTAAACAATTCTATAGAAGCTTAAGTATTTACTTTACAAACAAAAGTGGCCCATCCCAGAATGTTTGGAACGTGGCCCAGTCCAAAGTTCACAGTGGGCTACCTGCAAGTAACCCAGCCGCATTCTTTCAACAAAATGGCTGTCTTCTAAAACTGTATTCTACAATTTACACCTTCAATAAATCCTAAGATCATGACCCAGAAGCCTGTGACCAATACTAAGGCTCTTAGATGTGACACGAGTTTGAATTATAAGTTGTGTGAAAGCCAAAACTGCAGTTTGCAGAAGAATGGGAACAATGAGCTTCTAAAGTTAGCTTGTGTTCATCCCAGTCTCAGAGTTTTTATGTTTTGAGCTCACAGGAGCTTAATCTGGTTAGTGCTGAGTAGAAAGGGGGAGGAAATGGGGTCAATAGCTCCCGAACGCATCCTAGTGGTCTCAGGGTCAACAGTCCTTCCTGATCCCTAACGCTCAGTGGGCCTGCTCAGTGGGCCTCCGTGGCCAGCTCCCAACAACCTGCAGGCTCAGGCAATTCACTCACCTCGGCCTCTGAAATTGCTGGGATTACAGGCTGAGACACCAAGCCTGGCCATATATTCACATTTTAATGGGGGAAGAAAGAGAAATGAATCGAGGTATATGTACATACATAGACATTGAGAAGAAGTCCTGCAGGGTTGGAAATTGAATATATGTGAATTATAATAAATAAATAATATATGATTATATACATATATATAATTTCCTAGCTCCATCTGTTGGGAAGGTCTAAAAGCAACAACACTGGGAGGCTGAGGCAGGAGGAACTCCTGAGGTCAGGAGTTTGAGACCAGCCTCAGCAGCATAGCAAGTCCCCATCTCCATCAAAAAAAAAAAAAAAAAAAAAAGACCGGGCTTGGTGACTCAGCCTGTAATCTCAGTTCTTTGGGAGCCGAGGCAAGTGAATTACCTGAACCCGCAGATTCAAGACCAGCCCGGGCAACTTGGTAAAACCTCCATCTCTACATAAATCAAAAATTACCCGGGCATGGTAACACGTGCCTGTAGTTCTAGCTACTTGGAAGGCTGAGATGGAAGGATCACCGGACCCCAGCAGATCGATGCTGGGGTGACCGTGAGTAAGCCACTGAACTCCCGTCTGGGTGACAGAGTGAGACTCCAACTCAAAAAAAAAAATTAGCCAGGCTCAGTGGCTCAGGCTGTAACCCCACGCCTTGGGAGGCTGAGGTGAGTGGATTGCCTGAGCCCACAGGTTCGAGACCCACCTGGGCAGCGAGACCTCATCTCTACAATAAAGCAAAAATCAACCGGGTATGGTAGCGCGTGCCTGTAATTCTGGCTACTTGGAAGGCTGAGGTGGAAGGATCGCTGGAGCGCAGCAGGTCG
>NW_007258192.1:6001-9935 GCF_000164805.1 Carlito syrichta | reverse complement strand
GGGAGCGGCCACTGCACTCCAGTCTGGGCAACAGAGTGAGACACCAACTCAAAAAAAAAATTAACCCAGTGTGGCAGTACGTGTCTATAGTCCCAGCTACTCAGAAGGCTGAGGTGGGAGGATTACTGGATTGCTGGAGCCCAGGAGTTTGAGGCTTCAGTGAACCATGATGCCGCACTGCACTCCTGACCCTGTCTCAAAAAGAAAAACAACAACACACGCCAGGCGCCGTGGCTCACACTTGTAATCCCGGCACTTTGGGAGGCCAAGGTGAAAGGATTGCCTGAGTCCAGGGGTTCAAGACCAGCCTGGGCAATTTGGCAAGACCTCGTCTCTATAATAAATCAAAAAGTTAGCAGGTCGTGGTGGTGCGCACCTGTGGTTTCAGCTACTTGGAAGGCTGAGGGTGGAAGGACCACCTAAGCCCAGTAGGTCAAGGCTGCGGTGGCCATGAGCACGTCACTGCACTCCAGCCTGGATGACAGAGTGAGACTCCGACTCAAAGAAAAAAAAAAGCAACAACACAAAAATGTCCCACTAACCATGAGTACAGCTAGCACCTAGATCTTGTTTTCTTAAATATTATTATCCATGAGAAGGAACCAGGGATCTTTGGAGAAATGGCTGAGTCCAGGGAAAGGACAAGATGAGCCCGGAACTCCTTGTTCTGCCAGAAAGGAAGGCAGTTTTCAAAGAATGATGGAGTCAAGTCAAAATAACACAGAAGGTAGATTGAAAGGGTTAGCCAGACCAGGTCTGCCTGTAAGAGGTTAGAATCAAGTATGAGCCAGGCTCGGTGGCTCCGTCTGTAATCCTGCGCCTTGGGAGGCTGAGGTGAGTGGATTGCCTGAGCCCGTGGGTTTGAGACCCACCTGGGCAACTTGGTGAGACCTCATCTCTATAATAAATCAAAAATTAGCCGGGCGTGGTAGCACGCACCTGTAATTCCAGCTACTTGGAAGACCGAGGCGGAAGGATCGCCGGAGCCCCAGCCAGTTGAGGCTACAGTGGCCAGGAGTGGCCTATTGCACTCCAGTCTGGGCAACAGAGTGAGACTCCAACTCAAAAAAAAAAAAAAAAAAAAAAGAATCAAGTATGAATGGAGAGATTTGTGGTTATCTGGGCTTGCCTGCTGGTGACCAACCCAGAGGGAAACAGCCTGTGGGTTCCTGAATGGGAAGAAAACAGAGTCCTAGAGCCAAGGATAGTATTAAGGCTGTGGGAATTCAAGTGTGTCTGATAATTTAGTTAATTTCAGTTTTAGTGCTCCTTTCATTCTTTTTTTTTTTTTTAGTTGAAGTCTCACTCTGCCATCCAGGCTGGAATGCAGTGGCACACTCACTACCACCCCAGTATCGAACTGCTGGGCTCAGGCAATCCTTCCGCCTCAGCCTTCCAAGTAGTCAGAACTACAGGCGTGCACTACCATGCCTGATTAATTTTTTAATTTATTGTAGAGATGAGGTCTCGCCAAGTTACCCAGGCTCTTCTCGAACTAGTGGGCTCAGGCAATCCCCTCACCTCGGCCTTCCCAAGTGCTGGGATTACAAGCTTGAGCCACTGCACCCAGCCGTGTTCTCTTGACTTTTCTAGATGATTGAGAGTGGTAGGGACAGTGAGAGTTCTACATCAGTGGTCCCCAACATTTTTGGCATCAGGGACCAGGTTTGCTTCCACAGATGGGGGGGCAGGTTGTGCAGTCAAACCTCTCTGCTAATGTTAATCCATATCTGCAGCCACTCCCCAATGCTATTATCGCCATCTCAGTTCCACCTCAGATCATCAGGCATGAGAGTCTCATAAGGAGCGTGCAACTTTAGATCCCTCACATGCACAGTTCACAATAGTGTTCACATTCCTTTCAGAATCTAATGCCATCACTGATCTGACACAAGGTGGAGCTCTGCTTGCCCTCCACTCACTTCCTGCTATGCAGTCACAGACTATGAGTACCAGTTGGTGGCCTGGGTGTTGAGGACTCCCGCTCTCTACAGAGCTCAAGAATAATTGCACCAGGAAGGTAAGTTCCTTTATCATTAGAGAACTAAGCTGGAATAGCCTCTGTAGGGAATACAAAAGCCAATCATTTCTTAACTACTGTGAGTGCTGTGACCTTTCCTCAGGGGATGCGTCAACTCATCCAAAGAGAAACACACTACTAGACTGGGTGCAGTGGCTCACGCCTATAATCCCAGCACTTTTGGAGGTTGAGATGGAGGATTTCCTGAGTCCACAGGTTCAAGACCAGCCAGGGCAACTTGGCAAGACCTCATTTCCAAAAGAAAAAAAGAGAGAGAGAGAAACACACTACTACCAACACATATTTATTTATTTATGTATTTATTTATTTATTTATTTATTTATTTTGAGTTGGAGTCTCACTCTGTCGCCCAGACTGGAGTGCAGTGGCCGCTCCCGGCCACTGCAGCCTCGACCTGCTGGGCTCCGGTGATCCTTCCACCTCAGCCTTCCAAGTAGCTGGAACTACAGCCATACGCTACCACGCCCGGCTAATTTTTTGATTTATTGTAGAGATGAGGTCTCACCAAGTTGCCCAGGCGGGTCTCGAACCCCTGGGCTCAGGCAATCCACTCACCTCAGCCTCCCAAAGGCACGGAATTACAGGCTGAGCCACCGAGCCCAGCTTATTCTATGCATCTTTTTGCACACATGACTATATACATGTACATTTCTGATTTCTTCTTTTTATTTCCTACCCAGAAAGTAGCATACTATAAACTCAGACACTTTTAACATGTGAGACTATTTTTGACACGGGCCTTTTCTTTTTGAGTCAGAGTCTCACTCCGTTGCCCAGGCTAGAGTGCAGTGGCATGCTCATGGCCACCCCAGCATCAACCTGCCTGGCTCCAGCAATCTTTCTGCCTCAGCCTTCCGAGTAGCCAGAATTACAGGCGTGCGCTACCACGCCCGGCTAATTTTTTGATTTATTGTAGAGATGAGGTCTCGCCTGCCCAGGCGGGTCTTGAACCCGCGGGCTCAGGCAATCCACTCACCTCAGCCTCCCAAAGGCGCGGGATTACAGGCTGAGTCACCGAGCATGGCTTACCAACACATATTTAAAACTCAAATAAAACTCATACAAGGAAGCTATTGTGTGAGATCCCTTTGGACATGTTCCAAGGGTCTCTTAGGATATGATTCCAATCTATGTTTCACCTTTATAGGATTTTCAGGGTTAGGGATGTTCACAAGTGAGACACTCATGGACCACACCCTCTGCTGTCTAAGAAGGGTTTCCCATCAGTGGTTAATATCATGGCCAATTTGTCCCCACGTGGCAGGTTGTCCTATGGAGAACTTTTGTAAGTCTCCATCTAAAGTTTCCTAGTGCTACCTGGAGGCAGTCTTCATGGATCTAGCAACCCAATTGTGAGAAACAAACTCACCCATCCAAAATCAAAGGATAGATATGGAGACATAGAGTGCAGCAGAAGTGAGACTTTAATGGCAGGCTTGCATGATTAGTGTCTGGTAGGCAGACACATCCAGAATGGTTACAGCAAGCAATTTATTCCCTAGTGTACAAGTTCCTCCCCAGTTTCTTCATTGGCTGAGTACTATGGGGTGTACAATCTTCCCAGATATCGCCAAGTTTTATTACTCCCTTATAAGGCATTCATTGTTCTCTTCCCTCTTCTTCTGCCGGAAAAAAAGGCCCACCAAATATCCTGAGGAGGGAGAAGAACCAAGAAGAAAAAAGAACAAAGGGCTGATGACCAGCCACAGTTTTAAGAAGTTCGGGGGACTTCTGGGTTTTGTTTGTTCAGGGACTTCCTGGGAATGTGAACTTTCTGGGGTTGCCATATCTGCAAGCTAGTTAAGTGACTTTTGTTAAGCAATTCTTTTTTTTGTTTTTTTTTTTGAGTTGGAGTCTCACTTGGTCGCCCAGACTGGAGTGCAGTGGCCGCTC
>NW_007258192.1:3917-5969 GCF_000164805.1 Carlito syrichta | reverse complement strand
CCCGCAGACTCAGGCAATCCACTCACCTCAGCCTCCCAAAGGCGCGGGATTACAGGCTGAGCCACCTAGCCCGGCTAGCAATTCTTAAAAATGAATAACGTAGGCTATTTTTCTTACACCAGCCTTGTGCATACATGAAGGAGGAATTCTTGAACCTCTCCATGGGCTCATCATTCTGTTGTTAAAATAAATTACTGTTAAAAAAAAAAGAAGTGGCTGTTTAAAGACAGGAAGAGCAATTTATAAGCATAAAGATCTGTAAGGCATTTCCTTTCTCTCTCTCTTTCTTTTTTAAGCATGAGTTTCTACTTAATGACAGCAATTTCCAAGACATCATGAGACTTGTTTATTTAGTGTCCATTTTTAATAGGGATAGCAACTGAGGAAGGAAAAGTTATCTTTCTTCCCATGGTAATCCGAAGTCATGGCCCATGAGTCAGAATGTTAATGTGTATTCATTGCTTCTTGCTGTGTTCAACAAGATACAGTAAGAGACAGGCTCAGGCAAGAACATACTGGTTTGGAGATAAAATGAAAAGGAATAGGAGTCAAAAAGGGGCTTTGTAGTATTGGAGAAGCTGTTGAACCTCAACAGCTGGTAAAAAAAACTGCAAAGCCTTCAAGAAAGACCCACTAAGTTCAGGCATGGAGGTTCACGCCTGTAATCCCAGCACGTTAGGAGGTTCAGGCGGGAAGATTGCTTGAGCCCAGGAGTTGAAGACCAGCTTGGGCATCAAAGTGAGACCTTGCCTCTACAAAAAACTTTTTTTAAAAAGTCAGGCATGGTGGTGCACACCTGTTGTCCCAGCTACTTGAGAAGCTAAGACAAGAGGATTGCTTGAGTTGAGGCGTTTGAGGCTGCAGTGGGCTGGGATCAAGCCACTGCACTTCAGCCTGGGCTACAGAGTGAGACTGTCCCAGAAGAAAAACATGTTTAAGATTCCACTAGGAAGCCGGGCTTGGTGGCTCAGCCTGTAATCCCGCGCCTTTGGGAGGCTGAGGTGAGTGGATTGCCTGAGCCCGCGGGTTCGAGACCCGCCTGGGCAGCGAGACCTCATCTCTACAATAAATCAAAAAATCAAGCCGGGCTCGGTGGCTCAGCCTGTAATCCCGCGCCTTTGGGAGGCTGAGGTGAGTGGATTGCCTGAGCCCGCGGGTTCGAGACCCGCCTGGGCAGCGAGACCTCATCTCTACAATAAATCAAAAAATCAGCCGGGCGTGGTAGTGCATGCCTGTAATTCCAGCTACTTGGAAGGCTGAGGCGGAAGGATCGCCGGAGCCCAGCAGGCGAGATTGTGGTGGCTGGGAGCGTCCACTGCACTCCAGTCTGGGCGACAGAGTGAGACTCCAACTCAAAAAAAAAGATTCCACTAAGATATTTCAATTAACCAGAGGAATGCAGCATTGCTGTAAAGATCCATTTAAAGGCATTTCCTGCTGGGCTTGGTGGCTCTTGCCTGTAATCCCAGCATTTTGGGAGGTGGAGGCGAGAGGATTGCCTGAGCCTAGGGGTTCATGCCCAGCCTGGGCAACTTGGTGAGACCTCATCTCTACAACAAAAACCAAAAAATTAGCAGGCCGTGGTGGCGTATGCCTAAGTTTCAGCTACTTGGAAGGCTGAGGCAGGATTGCCTGAGCCCAGCAAGTTAAGGCCATGACCGAGTCACTGTACTCCAGACTGGGCAACAGAGTGAAACTCGGAATCAAATAAATAAATAAATAAATAAAGGCATTTTCTTCCCACCTAAGCTTATTGTTCCATTTGGCCTCCCGATAACTGCCATTAAGTTGAAAGACAGAGGCATAGAGTAACGAAAGAGATAAATGAAAGATATACTATGTCTTGAAAAAAAATTTTAGGCATTATTTCTGATACAATAAACTGTTTTGAAGCAAATACATCCAAAAAGCTTCTGAAGGAACCATACACATAATGCCAAAAGGCCCACCTGTGTAGTTTGAATACGTAAGTAAAACCATAAAACAACAACTGGTTATTCAAACTTGCACCATCAGGAAGTGGCTGTCTAAGCTCTACCCCCCCCCCCCCCC
>NW_007258192.1:2150-3651 GCF_000164805.1 Carlito syrichta | reverse complement strand
TAATTTTTTGATTTATTGTAGAGATGAGGTCTTGCCAAGTTGCCCAGGCGGGTCTCGAACCCGCAGGCTCAGGCTAAATAGGACTTTTTATGGCCATTTTCCTCTCTCTCTTCCTTCACTGTATACCGGGTGGGTAAGTTTATTGTAGTAGTGATAAAGTGGCAACAACTTGACTTTTGTTTAGTTCTTAGGTTGCTGGACCATGAGGAGCTTCATTCAGGCCAATTACAAATGACCTTTATTCAAATTTTGATACAAATGCCACCAATGAATGGAAGTCTTTGTCATCACCCTAGGAGGAAGGGTGTGGTTAGATTTGATGGTCAGAGGCTGACTGTAACACCGACCCGCTTTCTAGCAAAAGTCATGACTTTCTTTAGGCACCCCACTAGACAGTGTTCCCCATACTTGTTTTCAATTTGGGTGTGGCTGTGTGACAAAGCTTTCTCCGAGGTAATGTGAATAGAAGAAATGTGTGCCACTTTCCACCCCAGAGCATGGTAGAGCACTGAGTGGATGGGGTCTGGGTCCCTGAGTGAAAACAATGGAAGAGAACCAGCTTATTCACCTGAATGTCCACCCAAGGCTGCCAGGTGAGCAAGAAATTAAGTATTTTTCTGAGTCATGTTTTGGACCTATTTCTTGCAGTAGTTTAGTTACATTAACAGATATATACCCTATGAGTCATGCTTGTTCAACAGGATTATATAGGGAGCTCTCACCAAGCTGCCCAGGCTGGTCTTGAACCCCCAGGCTCAGACAATCCTCTCGCCTTGGCCTTTCAAAGTGCTGTAATTACAGGTTGAACCACGGCGCCCAGACTAATTTTTTTATTTATTGTAGTGACGAGGTCTCACCAAGTTGCCCACACTGGTCTCAAACTCCTGGACACGGGCAATCCTCTAGCCTCTGCCACCCGAAGTGCTGGGATTACAAAGCATAAGCACTGTGCCCAGCCTCATTTGAATTTTTTAATCAAGCTTTTAGAGGTTGATTGTATTGAGTTTGATCCTATGCTGTAGGTTCAGGAAATTCATTCATTACAGATACCATAATTAATGTTAAACAACACAGAGGCTTCATTGCTTTGGGGAGTGAGAAGGGAAGAAATTGCAGAAAACATACACAAATGTAAATACCATTCTCCTGGCACTTGGATTCCAGAAGTGAAACTGAAGGGCTGAACTGTCCATATTAGGAAATGACTGGTTGCTTGTAGACCACAGTGTTAAGCTAAGCATTTTGCCTCTTTTTGGGGGGAAGGAAGGTATGGAAGGAAATTGGTTGGGAGGATATTAGATCAGTCAGCTTTCTAACCACTGTGTCCTCTTCCAACATAATCTCAGTACAGTTACCAGCATTACAAAATCAAACTTTCGGCTGAGCTCAGTGGCTCAGCCTGTAATCCCAGCACTTTGGGAGGCCGAGGTGAGTGGATTGTCTGAGCCCACGGGTTCGAGACCCGTCTGGGCAACTTGGCAAGACCTCATCTCTACAATAA
>NW_007258192.1:0-983 GCF_000164805.1 Carlito syrichta | reverse complement strand
AGCCCACGGGTTCAAGACCCACCTGGGCAACTTGGTGAGACCTCATCTCTACAATAAATCCAATAATTAGCCGGGCGTGGTAGCGCACGCCTGTAATTCCGGCTCCTTGGAAGCCTGAGGCGGAAGGATCGCCAGAGCCCCAGTAGGTCGAGGCTGCGATGGCCAGGAGCGGCCACTGCACTCCAGTCTGGGCGACGGAGTGAAACTCCAATCTTTGCTAACCCAACATCAGTGCTGGTTCTAGGAAATAGCCATTTTTGATGGCAGTGAAGCCCCTGTGCTTGTGTGGGTGTCTGTGGACACATTTACAGGGACTGGTTGGCCCCACCATTCTCCCAGCCAGTCAAGCTCACTGCAGGTCTAACTTTGGCTTGGGCACCCTCTCTTTTTAATCTCACCAATACTCGACAGGGGCGGGCTTATCACAGCTCTGTGGGATGAAGGACCAGATGGCTCCTAAAGAGCCCCGACCAGGGGCACAGGCCTGTGACCAGATGTCCTGTTCTAGGACAGATGACTTGAACTGCCTTCTCTCTTCTGCTCCAGCAGGCTCTGGGACTGCTGAGTGCTGGGGCCACCGCAGAAATCTGGAAGGAGCTTTGCAAAGACAGCTTTTAATTAAGTATCGAGGGGAGAAAACCCACCCAGTATTTTCAAAGATGAGTCACTTTGAGATCGGCCTTTTTTGCTTGCCTTAGAGGTTTGACCACTTCTATTTCCAGGTTGAGAGAAGGAACAATATAGACAATTCAGTTCATCAGAATATTAGTAAGTCACAGAGTCACAAGCTTTGAAAGGGCCTTTACAGTGAGAGCAGGTGGGAAGGGAATGTGGCAAGAGGAATGTTGTACAGGGGAATGTTGGTCTGCCCACTGCCAGGAGGCCTCATCACCTTGAAAAAGTTCTCAGAAGCCGGGCTCGGAGGCTCAGCCTGTAATCCTGCGCCTTTGGGAGACTGAGGTGAGTGGATTGCCTGAGCCCGC
>NW_007258191.1:529895-530682 GCF_000164805.1 Carlito syrichta | reverse complement strand
CAGGAAGCCGTCGCCCCCGCCGGGCAGACCCAGGCCGTGCAAGGCGTTGAGCCACTCGGCCAGGTCCTCCTTCATGGCCTCCACGTAGGCCTCGCTGGAGCGGAACGGCCGCACGCTCTTGGCCGCCGAGCCCGCGATGCCCGCCGCGGGGTCCGCCATGCCCGGGCCAGCGAGTCACTGTGGGCAGGGACACAGGTCAGGCCGCCTGAGGACCCGGCAGCAGGGCCGAGCTGACGACCGCCTGCCCCGGGCTCACCCTCAGGCCAGACGCCTGGCTCACACGCTGGCTGTGACAAACCGATCTGTGCCTCAGTTTCCTCATCTGAGAAATGGGTGCGGGAGCGACGCCTGTTTCACAGGATTCACGGGGTCACTTCATGAGCAACGTGGTGTCCCTGGGTGCTTACTGGTGGCTCTTTTCGAGGGTGGGCACTGGGGGTGGGCTGAGGCCTCCGCCCAGACAGCCCGTCCGAAGCGCTGGGGCTTGGAGAGGTGAAGCGGAAGGCTTGGGCCCCGTGGACGGAGAGGAGCCCGCGTCCTGACCTCAGGGAGGGTGACCTCCGCGGCCTGGGGCTGGAGCCCACCCCACGTCCCGAGGGAAGGTCCCGCTCGGCCCTCGGCCCCCTTTCCTAAGGGCAGTCCTCATGACAACGACACACCGCAGGAGCGGCGCTGCGGCTGGGCGCGCGGGGCCATGATCTCCACTTTACAGACGGAGAAACTGAGGCGCAGGAGGCGGACGCGCCGCCCGAAGGTGGCGGAGCCCCAGCTGGAGGGCCGGCGTCCG
>NW_007258191.1:510059-529875 GCF_000164805.1 Carlito syrichta | reverse complement strand
CGGCGAGGCACCTCCAGGTGGGAACCTCTTACGGCCAAACAGGGCGTGGTCAGGAGAGCCGCTGGGGGAGCTGGGATTTGGACTTGACCGTTATTGGATCACCCTCGCTCCAGGACCAGGGGCATTTGTTGAGCACTTAACGTGAGCCAGGCCTCTTGGTGCCTGAGACTCACTGGTGTCATCTCACCGTGTCCTCAGAACATGCCCTGGATGCCTGGGTGGTGTGAACCCCCCCGTGCCCTTCCCTCCTTCCCTACCCTTGAGTGAGGAAGGCGGGTATTTAGTAATGGCGATGACGGGCACCCACATGGCATCTACTGCGTCCGGAGTTGCTTTGGGCACTGAAATCAAACAGCGGGGACTCAAACAAAGCCAGGCTCAGGGCCTGCAGTCCGGCAGAGGGGCAGCCCCTGGGCTACAGGGACGGGCTACAGGGCAGGGAGAGGTGAGGGCAGGAGAGGGTGTCTGCGATTCTAGATCTGTGATGGGGAGGAAGGTGAAGGAGGTCTGGAGAGAGAGTGTTTCAGGTAGAGGGACTAGGGTGGGGAGGCCCCTGAGAGGAGTGGAGGCAGGTGGGGGCAGGGATGAAGGCCGAGAGACCAGAGAGATGGGCAGATCAAATAGGGCCTTATGGGCCATGCCTCTTTTGAAGGACATGGGAGCCGTGGAGGGATTTAGAGCAGCGGAGGTTGACTTAGGTCTTTTTTTTTTTGAGTCAGAGTCTCCCTCTGTTGCCCAGGCTGGAGTGCAGTGGCACACTCATGGCCACCGCAGCCTTGGCCTCCTGGGCATAGGTGATCATTCTGCTTCAGCTTTCCAAGTAACTGGAACCACAGGTGCAAACCACCACACCCAGCTAATTTTTTTATTGTAGAAACAAGGTCTTGCCGAGTTGCCCAGGCTGGTCTTGAAACCCTGGACTCAGGCAATCCTCTTGCTTCCACCTTGCAGTGCTGGGATCACAGGCGTGAGCCACTGTTCCTGGCTGACTTGTCTTTTTTTGTTGTTTTTGAGTTGGAGTCTCACTGGGTCGCCCAGTCTGGAGTGCAGTGGCCGCTCCCGGCCACTGCAGCCTCGTCTGCTGGGCTCCGGCGATCCTTCCACCTCAACCTTCCAAGTAGCCGGAATTACAGGCATGCGCTACCACGCCCGGCTGATTTTTTGATTTATTGTAGAGATGAGATCTCGCTGCCCAGGCGGGTCTCAAACCCGTGGGCTCAGGCCATCCACTCACCTCAGCCTCCCAAAGGCGCGGGATTATAGGCTGAGCCACCGAGCCCGGCATTTCTCCCTTTCTCCAGTCCCACGAGCTGTGACCTGTGATCAGGGGCCTGTCCTGGCCACAGGCTCCCATATCTGGTTCCAGGACATGGGGCCGCTGTGGTGCACACCTTCCTGGTGTGGTCAGACCCTTGGCCCTAGGCACGGAGGACCTTAGCTTTGACCCCCTCTGGTGTGTGGTGGCCCAGGGCCCACAGGGCCACCTCTGGGAAAGCATCAGCCTCCACATGGCCTGCCTTGGCCTTTGCAGGGCCAAGGGGAGTCACAGAAACTGCTGAGGGGATGGTAAGTTTGGGGTCTGGAGACCCTGTGCCCTTCCGCACGGACCCGAGGCCACCTCTGTGGACAGAATGCTGTGGCTCCTGGGCTCATTCTGGCCCTTGGCCAATGGGCTGGATGGCAGGTTTCTTGCACCCACTACCGGGAACCAGCGGCAGCCTGCTTGGCCTTGGTGGCAGCTGGAAGTCAGATGATGGCCATGAGCAAGACCTTCGTGGGGGCTGACTTGAAGCTCTCCAGGCTATGCTGAGCCTAGGCGCATGGTCCCAGGTGCGTGAGGGATGCTAGGAGGCTTCACACTGCTCTGTCCAGACGTGGGCCCTGCCACAGACTCCCGCTGGGCAGCTCCTGACTGGCTGGGAGACAGATGGCCCAGAGCTGCCACTGGTGACCTCCACGTGGGAGAAGCAAAGCCCAGAAAACCTGAGTGGGCCCGTTTCCGAACCTGCCTGTGTCCTCACCTGCGCCCAGCAGATCTGTCAGGATGTGGAGTAGGAGGGGGCAAAGGCAGCTGTCACCCGATCACAATGGGACTGTCCTCAGCGCCTTGGCCTGCTGCAGCCCTGGAGCCCTGCACTACCTCTGGTGGATGGACCAGGGGAGCCACTCCCCATGGGCATAGGTCAGTCTCCCCACTGACTCCCGACCTTTGCTCAGGCCTGTGCGGTGTGGCTGAGTGGGACCGCACGGCTGTGTTGGAAATCGATTCTAAGTGTGATTGACCAGGAACTCTTGGGGCATCTGGAGCAGCGTTGTCAGGCACAGGCCAGCCTTTTCCTCTGACCTCTTGCTCTCGCTGCACCTGGCTTCTGCACTGCTCCCAGCCCACCCTCCTCCTGTGCGGCCCTTCGAAAAGGCTTGGACCCCACGCTGCCTGGGGCATTGGCACTCAGAGCAGTCCAGACATTTCTTTTGGCTAGGAAACACCTCTGCCAGGGCTACTTGGTGCCAGTGACAAACCCCCTCAAGACAAGGGCGTGAAGCTACCTGGGCAGCCTTACGAGATGCCTTATGGGGGTGTCTGCAGCAGCTGCCATCCAGGGCTGCCTATCTTGCCTTAGTGCTTGGGGTGGGGGCGGGTGGGGAGGGGGCCTCATCATGTACCCTTCGCTATCAGAGTGCCCAACCTTTCAGAAATGGGTGCCAGCCTGGTGTGGTGGGTCACACCTGTAATCCCAGCACTTTGGGAGGCGGAGGTGAGAAGATTGCCAGAGCCCAGGGGTCTGAGACCAGCCTGGGCAACATGGAGAGACTTCGTCTCTACAATAAATCAAAAAACTAGCCGGGCATGGTGGTGCATGCCTGTAGTTCCAGCTACTTGGAAGGCTGAGGCGGAAGGATCGCCGGAGCCCAGCAGGTAGAGGCTGTGGTGGCCATGAGCGTGCTACTGCACTCAGCTTAGGTAGCAGCGTGAGATTGACTCAAAAAACAGAGTGCCTGTATAGAATGGGATAGGGTGAGAGGCCACCAACTGCCACCTCAGCCAATCAGTGGCAAGTCCTCCCTTGACCTCTATGCCCACCTCATCTGAGATGCTGGCATTGTAGCCCACCTGCTTCTGAGGATTCCTTCTGAGTGAAGTGTGTTTTAGCACGGTGCCTGGAATGATGCAGGGGCCTGGTGGTCATGGTAAAGGCCCAGGTGGGAGTGTCCTCAGTTCTTTGGAGGAACAGCACTGGCCCATATAGCTGGACTGCAGTGAGCTAAGCAGAGCAGGGCAGTCAAGACCACAGGTCTTTTGGGTCAGGACAAGCATGGAAGTAGCCACCAAATGGTTTTGAGAATTGAGAGGGCTGGGCTCGGTGCCTCAGCCTGTAATCCCAGCACTTTGGGAGCCCGCGGGTTCGAGACCCACTTGGGCAACTTGGCGAGACCTCATCTCTACAATAAATAAAAAAAAAATTAGCTGGGCGTGGTAGTGCGCGCCTGTAATTCCAGCTACTTGGAAGGCTGAGGCGGAAGGATCGCCAAAGCCCAGCAGGTTAAGGCTGTGGTGGCCGGGAGCGTGCCACTGCCCTTCAGTCTAGGTGACAGAGTGAAACTCCAACTTAAAGGAAAAAAAAAAGATAATCGATTGGACTTCTGGTGTCAGGAAGTTGCTCTGGCCTCTGAGAAAAGGCTACCAAGGGGAGAAGAATCCCAGTGAGGGTGAGATGGGCTCATGCTGTCCCAAAGGGCTGGGGTACGAAAATGCAGAGTGCTTGATGGCTGGCTCCAAGGTGTTCGGGCAAGTGCTTCCATTTGCTGAGCTGGAGGGGAGGGAAAAATGGGAGGGAGGATTAGGGAAGACAGGGCAGGAGCAAGCTCGGTGCTATACCCATCCTACACCTAAGTCAAGCCAGCACCAGGGAGGAGCACAGGAGGGAGGGCAGCCAGACAGGGACAGGGTGAGCCCAGAGCTGTAGCCACAGGGGCCTCCACATCTAGGGGTCAGGAGAGAATGGCAGTGAAGGAGATGGGAGTACTGAGGAGGCGCGACCAGAGTGGGCAGCTGATGACTTGACAGCTCTTGTTTCTGTGAAGGCAAAAGACCGACTGGAAATGGGGTTCTAGAAACAGGAGGTGGACAGAACTTCCCATGTGCTTCCCTGTAGGAAGACGGTTTGCTAGCAGAAGGTTAAGGGTGGGCTTCCCAAAGGTGGGGGAGCAAATACATATTGGAACAGGAAATGACCTGGTAAAGCAGGTCTGTGAAACACACATACAGAGTGCTAGGGACTGCAAGGAGCTTGCTGTGCCCTGGGGTGCACACCCTGTGGCCTGCAGGGCCACTATGGGCAGCAAGAGGTGACCAGCTCCTCAGATGCTTCCCAAGTCCCCGCTCTCATCAAGCCAGCAAGAAATGGAAGGCAATGAACTTACTCCAGATCCTTCTTGTTTCTCCCTTGACCTGATCCCTCTTTAAACCCTTGGACACTAAGGGGTCAGGGCAGAGTCTATCCCCATGACCAACAATGCTGTTCCGCTTTGCTTTCATGTCATGACCATTTCAGATTTTCCTTCACATGACACTCGGATCAGCTATCTGGATGGCTCCCACACCCTGACGGGTCAGGGCACGCTCCCAGTAGACATGCAGGACTGTGGAACAGAGGCTGAGAAGGATGACTGTTTATAAACATTTGGAATTTTATTTAAAAAAAAAAAACATCACAACCATAAACATTGTTACAGTTAGAGGCCCTCTTGGTTCTCCACAATGATACTGAGCATGCTCACAAGGGGTTCCCATTGTTAAGTCTTAGTTAAACAACCATCTTTAAAAGAAGGAAAAAAAAACTCAGCACACTACCATTTAACTTGTTTTAATGTTTCTTCACAAATGGTGAAAAATACTAAAGTACAGACAAGGAATAATCATAATGTTGTGGCCAACATTATAAATATGGAATTATAAATTTAAAACATTTTCTGGTTTAAAAAATAAATCTGGTAGTCAATGCAGCTCTGTGGGTCTCTGCGTCTAGTAGGGCCGGTCTCTGCGCTCCTGACGGTGCTCGCCTCTGCAAGGCAAACAGCACCTTTGGTTAGAACTGGGAGACGAAGGAAGTCCTTCCAGAACCCCCAGGGATCCCCCTCCTGACTCCTCCCAGCACTGGCTCTGGCTTTCCCTTTCCTTCTGGTGTCCCAGGGACTTGCCCCATTAAAGCCGGAGGGGCTGTCCTCTCAATATGCCCAGCAGCCCATGGCTGCTTTTGCCCATCACATACTTATCCATTTTCCCAGGTCCTCCGCGTCCACCTCTTCTTCCTCCCATTTGTTCCATCAAAGGTCCAGGGGGTCCCCCAGGGCCACCTCGTCTTCCTCCACCGAAGCCACCTCGGTCCATGCCCCGGCCGCCTCGGAAGCCACCTCTGTCTCCACCACGGCCACCTCTGAACATTCCACCGGGACCTCCGCGGTCCATGAGGCCACCTCTTCCTCCCCGCATGCCGCCAGGCCCACCTCTGCCACGATCACCACCTGAAGTGAGGAAGGGATGGGCAGCAGTCCGTGGGTAGATGCTATGACTGCCGCAGAGGCTGCCCAGGGCCTGCTCTCTTCTCCCAGAGCAGAAACAAAGCCGACGCTTTCCTCAATCTCAACATCCAGTTAACAATTTAGAAACGGTGACATAACTCCTCTAAGCTTCTTAAGCAATGGGCAGCTGTAGTTTACCAAGCCCACAAACAAGTGAATGAAAGAGGCCTAGAACCAGGAAGCTGAGGGGATGCCCACAAAACCTGTACCTACCCGGGGGTGGGAAGGGCGGCGGGAGGAAGCCTTCAGGCTTCGGGGCCTTACACTGGTTGCATTCTGTTCTCCAGGCGAAGTTCTGGTTTCCACAACCCCTGCATAAAATCATAGCAAAAATCACAAACTGAACTGAGGAAGCTGAACAAGCAAGGTGACACTTCAGCAGGTACACACTCTACCAACACTACCACTGGGTCTCATGTCACAACCATTAAGAAGGTGTGTCTACAGAAAATGGCTTTAAGCACAGCCTCAGGCAGCAGTATACCCACAGGACCAGTGGACTCAACAGTGCCCTTCAGAAGGCCCCGAAGCAGCTGGGAAATGGTTGATCAGCACCCCCTCTGAGTCACCAGGGTCATCATTATGCTCCTCCAAACAAAGAAACCCAACAACTCATCTCTCCCTCCAGGGTGGGAATGGGTGAAGCAGAAGGTGGCTTCACTGGTAAGGTATCAATTTGCCAAGAGAAGTACATACGGATTGGGACACTGCCAGTCTCCAGCCCGGTGTTGGACATTGCCGCCTCCAGAAGGGTTTCCTCGGGAGCCCCGGGGCCCTCTTGGAGGGAAACCTCCTCTGTCTCCTCCACGGCCTCCCATGCGACCCATGGGTCCCCCAGGACCGCCTGGACCCCCTGGACCTGCAACAAGAAACAGCCAATCACTTCTCTGCGGCATTAGATTTACTATAGAGAAGGAAATAAAACACTCTGTAAGTCCACAGATGTCACTGTCATCATTTCGCCATCATCTAGACCGCTCAGGCATTAGCTCTTCCTAACAACTCCCAGGCCTGCTAGAGCCCATCCCAGTGCGTCGTCTTGTTTAGCTCCCACAGCAGTTCTACAAGGCTAGGCCTTCTCATATAGATGACAAAACCACGGGTAGTCTAAGTGTCGACTCTACACACCTGTTTAGTATTTCTAATCAGGTTGTCTTCACCCTAGTAATCAAATTTCTTACAGGCAAGGAGTGTACTGAAAACCTTTCTAAAACAACAAAGTAGCTGAGAGTAAATACCTCCACGGAGTGGTGGGGGCATCCCTCTGCCCTCACGCGGTGGCATACCACCCCGCATGCTGTTCATTGGAGGCTTCTTCCGAGCAAGAGAAACTTTAAGTTTGCTCCCTTGAAAATCTTTCCCTGCAACAAGATAATAGAATATCAATTACTCCCCTATGCTCCACCACATCATCCAATTCGACCATTCCCAGATCTACCAAGTCTGCCCCTCCTGTAATCTTCACCGCTGGAATGCAGTGGTATGATCTTGGGTCACTGCAGCCTTGACCTACTGGGCTGCTCAGGTGATCCTTCCACCTCAGTCCCTCAAGTAGCTGCAACTACAGGTATGTGCCTCCACACCCAGCTAATTTTTTGATTTTTGTAGAGACAAGATCTGACTATGTTGCCTAAGCTGGTCTTGAACTCCTGGGCTCAAGCAATCTTCTTGCCTTGACCTCCCAAAGTGCTAGGATTACAGGCACCCAGCCCTTCTGTAAGATTTTTACAAGCAAGACCAGAAAAAGGCTTTTAAAGATACTAAAAAACCTCTGTACCCTAAAGAGGAAAGGCTGAGTGTGCACCAGGATCCTTGCCCAGCACTGGGGGAGAAGCAGGGACAAGAAGAGCATGAAGTGATCAAGAGAGGAGAGTCAGGATTTGTTGCCTGACACTTTCAAGTTGGTTTTGTCTGAAGTGGAATTCCAGCATTAATATCAAGGCCACACACACAGACAAGTGTACATAGCCTAAGATGTTTCTTTTGAAGGGTTTTCTGTACCTTTTGGTATTATCTGTGCTCAGAGAAGCACGTGCAGCTTTAAGCACGGTGGGTCTGTAGTAATAATGCCTGAAAATAAAGGGAATTCCCAATCCAGGGCCAGTGACTGGGCCCTCACACAGGCAACCCACTTTCCCCAGGAGCAGGAAGGTTTTCCTGCTCCTATGGTTCTCAATTTCCTCCCTCCTGCCATGCCACATAGTCACACAGAGGGAGAGTACTGCTGTCCCTTGTCCCTGGGATCACTTCAGAGAATGGAATTTTAACAGCATCTAACAACGACATATACAACATTTGCTTCAAGATCCTCCGTGCGTCCAAAAGAATTAAGAGTGCCACTGAGCACTTCCTACCATCAAACCACTCCACAGCAGCCTTGGCAGTCGGTGGGTCCTCATAGGACACTGTGGCATCACCTTTGGGCTTTCCTGTCTCCTTGTCCAGGTAGATGTGGATCATGGGTTGCCCAGTTCTCTTGTTCATCTAGACATAAAATTGCATATTAGGCTATGATGAGAACACACATGCTTGGGAGAAAAGTCCATGTGATATTCAGAAAAATTCCCCAGATTGTCAAAAGCAGTAATTTTTCACATGTAGTAGCCACTAGGATGTGATGTCAGTCTATCTCTAGGATGAATTATGGGCGACCAATTTCCTAAATTTCTACCAAATGAAGTTGATGAAGTTATTTTTCCCCCCTTTAGACATGTTTCGCATAAAAACCAAACAGACCCAAAGTTACACAGTGTGTAAGTGAACAGGATGGGCCTCCTTTCTTCTCTTGTAATTTTCTCCTGGCATCTTTTCACCTGCCCTGGCATTTCCTAGGCCCAAACAGGCACCCAGTTGAGTGCAGCTACCTTGTAAGGGCAGTTGAGCTTTGATGGTATCACATAAGGCATGTCGAGCATAAAAAAAAAAATTATCCTTAGACTAGTAAGTACAGTGTACAGGCTATGAATGTACTGCACGGATTCTTGGTTAAGTCCAACATTGCCAGTATTTCTTCCTGGCTAGAACAGATGACTAATTTTTCAGCTGATTATCAGATGTAGTTGGCTTGGAATTCAGGAGCCACACCATACAAGAACATATCTTTATGTGTATATTTGTAGCAAATATGAACATGACCAAAGTCTAATCTGCACGTTTGTTTTTATATTCAGCAACACTCTATAGCTATCTGTTTATAGGGCTTTAAAAGAAGACTGACTATAGACCGGGCTCAGTGGCTCAGCCTGTAATCCTGAGTAGATTGCCTGAGCTCACGGGTTCAAGACCCGCCAGGGCAACTTGGAGAGACCTCATCTCTACAATAAATCAAAAATTAGCCAGGCGTGGCAGTGTGCACCTGTAGTTCTGGCTACCTGGAAGGCTGAGGCGGAAAGATCGCCGGAGCCCAGCAGGTTGACGCTGCAGTGGCCAGGAGCATGCCACTGTACTCCAACCTGGGCGAAAGAGTGAGACTCCAACTCAAAAAAAAAAAAAAAAAAAGACTGTAATAGCACATATTACTAATACTTATGTTTTAAATAAGGACATGATACCTAAAGACCAAAAGGAAATATGGCAAAATAGGGGTATAAATAATGGGGAAAATTTAATTCTCCTTTATTTCTAAAATTCTGAAGGTAAACACTACTTTCTTAACCAGGATAAACCCCACATCTGAATGTCCAAAAACATATTACATATATATTAGAAAGCTATTTTTTTTTTTGACTCAGTTCATGGCAGCCTCAACCTCCTGGGCTCAGGTGATTCTTCTGCCTCAGTCTCCCAAGTAGCTGGGAGCCACCACACTTAGCTAATTATTTTGATTTTTTATAGAGATGAAGTTCTACTATGTTGCCCAAGCTGGTCTTGACTCCTGATCCCAAGTAATCTTTCCACCTCAGCCTTCCAAAGTGCTGGGATTGTGGGCATGAGCCACTGTGTCCAGTCATAATCATTTGAAAATAACCAATTATTTTAAACAAAGTATAAGCACAAGTATTTGGGGATTCATCTTTGCCAGGAGTAAATAGATCACCACACAGTGGAAACTCAAGTCATTTTGTTTTTAGGGTGTTTGTGTACCTGTGCATGGACACACACACACACATTGAAACAAATTCCTTATACATAATTTAAGATGTACTAGAATCAACTATATTTCTATACAGCTTTAACATCCAGAAAATGTCATTTAAAAAGGACCATTCATTAACCATAGCAACTTGAAAATAAAAGAAACTGCCGGGTGTGGTGGCTCATGCCTATAACAGCCAGATATGGTTGGCGTGCCTATAGTCCCAGTTATTTGGAAGGCTGAGGTAGAAAGATCACCTGAGCCCAGTAGGTCGTGGGTGCAGTGGCTGTGAGCGTGCCACTGCACTCCAGCCTGGGTGACAGAGTAAGCGTCTCCAACTCAAAAAAGAAAAGAAAAGAAACCTAGTAAAAATCTGCAAGATGGCTGGGCTCCGTGGCTCAGCTTGCAATTCCAGCACTTTGGGAGGCTGAGGCGAGTGGATTGCCTAAGCCCACGGGTTCGAGACCTGCCCAGGCAACTTGGCAAGACCTGGTCTCTACAAAAAATTAAAAAAACTTAGCCGGGCATGGTGGTGTGTGCCTGAAAGCTGAAGGATCACTGGAGCCCAGTAGGTTGATGCTGGGGTAGCTGTGGGTGTGCCACTACACTCTAGCCTGGGCGACCGAGTGAGACTCCAACTAAAAAACAAAACAAAATAAAAAACAAAACCAAAAACCCTTGCAAGATCTTTGAGGTGATCTTTATCGAATACTTAAATAAATGGATATACAATATTTGTGGGGGAAAAAGATTACTCAGTATTTTAAAAACGTTAATTTTTCAAATGGTTTCACAGATTCATAAACATCCAATTAGGGTTTTAAGGTTTTTAAGTTTATGGGGTTTATAAGCTGATTAAAAAATTTATATAAAAGAGCAAGGAATGAAGAATAGTAAAATATTCCTGAAGAACAGAAAAATCTGCCCTAGTAGCCATCAAGACTTAGCACAAGGTGGGTGTGGTAGCTCATGCCTATAATTCCAGAACTTTAGGAGGCTGAGGCAGGAGGACTGCCTGAGCTCAGGAGTTCAAGACCAGCCTGGGCAGCTTAGTAAGAGCTTGTCTCTACCAAAAAATAAATAAATAAATAAAAAGCTGGGCGTGGTGGCATGCACCTGTAGTCCTCACTACTCGGGAGGTTGACGATCACCTGGGCCAGAAGGACGAGGCTGTGGTGAGCTGTGATCGTGCCATAACACTCTAGCATGGGCAGCAGAGTGAAACCTCAAATTAAAAAAAAAATTCTTGCCGGGCTCGGTGGCTCAGCCTATAATCCCGCGCTTTGGGAGACTGAGGTGAGTGAATTGTCAGAGCCCGTGCGTCCGAGACCCGCCTGGACAACTTGGCAAGACCTCATCTCTACAAAAAAATTAGCCGGGCGTGGTAGTGCGTGCCTGTAGTTCCAGCTACTTGGAAGGCTGAGGTGGAAGGATCACCGGAGCCCAGCAGGTCGAGGCTGCGGTGACCAGGAGCGTGCCACTACACTCCAGTATGGGCGACAGAGACTCCATCCAACTCAAAAAAAAAAAAAAAATTCTCACAGTAATTCTCTGTGGTATGAACACCAGATCTATACAAATTGACCAAAAGTACACAAGAGAGCCAAGAAATATGCATGGGTAAACTTTCTATGTCACAAACAAATCACAAATCACTGGGGAAATGGTAGACCGTTTGCTGGAAGAAAAAATTTAGCTTGGTAAACAGAAAAAAATAAAGACCCAAACCAGTAAGAGAAAGACTAGTAAGTTCAACTATATTCAAATAATATAATAATTTTTCTTTTTTTTTTGAGTTGAAGTCTCACTCTGTCACCCTGGAGTGCAGTGGCATGCTCACAGCCACCACAGTCTTGACCTGCTGGGCTCAGGCAATCCTTTCACCTCAGCAGTTCAAATAGCTGGAACTACAGGCGTGGGCCACCACGCCCGGCTAATTTTTTTGATTTATCGTAGAGATGCAGGCTCGGCTAATTTTTTTGATTTATTGTAGAGATGCAGGCTCACCAACTTGTCCAGGCTGATCTGAAACCCCTGGCCTCAGGCCATCCTATTGCCTCTGCCTCCCAAGGTGCTGGGATTACAGGCATGAGCAACCGTGCTCAGCCATAAGTAACTATTATTTATCAAAAGAAAACCAAAATAGCCACAAAACAGGAAAAGACATTTGTAACACAGACAAGGTTTAGCTTTCTTCCACTCATCACAAAAGCCAGGGGACTCCCAGTTGTGGTACCAGAGATGCTAGCTGGAGCCTAAGCAGGTCAGCCACACTGTTACCTTGTGAAGCTAATATGGAATGGACACAACTTGAGAACCAGCAATTTCACTCCTAGGTAAAGTTGATTCTCATAATTCGTGGATTTAGTATTTCTGATTTTGGCTACTCCCTAAAATTTACTTGTAACTCCAAAATCAATACTTGTGGGACTTCAAATGGTCATTTACAGACGTAAGTAAAGCCGTAAAAAATCTAAGATACCCAAGGCTGTTCCCAGCTGAGGTGGAACAAGACAGGGTAGTGCAGTACAAGAAGCTCTAGCTCTGGGACAACTTGGCAGTCTGAAAACTTCCTCTAGTACCTGGCCTCAGGCAAACCACTTAACACTTTGGAACTTTCTTTCTTAAAAAATGAAAACAGAGCCTACCAGAATGTTTTAGGTTTAGAATTTATACCCTATGAGATATGCATGGATATAGGCACCTACTTCCCTAGGAACAGTAATTCAGTTTTGGATCCACTACATAAAGAAGCTTGTACTCAGCCGGGCTCGGTGGCTCAGCCTGTAATCCTGCACTTTGGGAGGCTGAGGTGAGTGGATTGCCTGAGCCCGTGGGTTCGAGACCCGCCTGGGCAACTTGGCGAGACCTCATCTCTACAATAAAGCAAAAAATGAGCCGGGCATGGTAGCGTGCGCCTGTAGTTCCAGTTACTTGGAAGGCTGAGGCGGAAGGATCCAGCCTGGGCTAGGGAGTGAGACTCCAACTCAAAAAAAAAAAACAACAAAAAAAAGCTTGTACTCTGTACCAAGAGATGTATATAATAACATCCACTGAAGTAGTGCTTGCATAGTAAAAACCCAGAAACAACATAACTATTGAGAATGTATATTTGCTATTCACTGCACCAAAGAACCACCTTGTGATATATAGGGGGTGCCAAAAAAAATGTATACACATTTATATTTTAAGTATGATGTTTGCTCAAAAGATGGCGTTAATCAAATGAATGATAGCATCACCATGGGAAAGGCAGGATAGTCAAAGAAAATGGTGGGCACAGTTGAGCAAATGTCATACTACACACTGCTACTATAATTTAATTCAAATTTGAAAAGTAATATATAGCTCGGCTTGGTGGCTCAGCCTATAATCCCGCGCCTTTGGGAGGCTGAGGTGAGTGGATTGCCTGAGCCCGCGGGTTCGAGACCCGCCTGGGCAGCGAGACCTCATCTCTACAATAAATCAAAAAATCAGCTGGGCGTGGTAGCGCATGCCTGTAATTCCAGCTACTTGGAAGGCTGAAGCGGAAGGATCGTAGGAGCCCAGCAGGTCGAGGCGGCGGTAGCCAGGAGCAGCCACTGCACTCCAGTCTGGGCAACAGAGTGAGACTCCAACTCAAAACAAACAAACAAAAAAAGAAAAGTAATATATAGATAACATCTCTTAAAATGTGTAAACATTTTTTGGGTACCCCATAATATAAGCAGAATACTACCTAATAGTCCCTCGCCCCCAGCAAAACACTCCATTCCTGTCTCCTCCATTTCAATAACAATGCCACCACTATTCCAGAACAAATCCTTCTAGTCCTAATAGCTCCCTTGAGCTTGTCAGACCAACTCCTCCCCCAGGATCTCTGCCCTCACAATTCCTTCTACTATGATGAAATACCCTCCTGCTCTGAGTTATATGATACCCTCCCTCATTTTATCCCTGTCCTCTTGCATTATATATTTTCCTGCATATCATTTACCTAACATACTATATTCAGTTTTCCTATGCCCTCCCCACTATATATATGTAAACTCCAAGTGTTCTTCTGTTTGTCCATGGGTATGTTTCCCAGTCCTCACAACAGTGCTGTCTTACAGTAGTATTTAATAAATATTAAAGTTCAAAAATATGTAAAACAATATATTATTAAAGATGCACCTACAGCCTGTAATCCCAGCACTTTGGGAGGCAGAAGAGGACTGCCTGAGTCCAGGGGTTCAAGACCAGGCTGGGCAACTTGGTGAGACCTTGCCTCTACAATAAATCACAGAATCAGTCAGGCATGGTGGCATGCACCTATAGTTCCAGCTACTTAGAAGGCTGAGGAAGAAGGATCACCTGAGCCCAGCAGGTCGAGGCTGTGGTAGCCATGAGCATGCCACTGCATTCCAGCCTGAGTGACAAAGTGAGACTCCAACTCAAACAAACAACTACAACAACAAAACCCAGAACAAAGACATCTGTAAAGAGAATTGTAGAAAGAAATAGTCCAGGTGCTTTAAAGGTACTCATGAATCTACTTCTTATATGCTGGGAGGTGGATATGTGAATAAATGTTCTTTATTTTTTTCAACTTTCTCTATAAGTTATATGGTATTTGATAACTCATAAAAGTAGTGTCCATATAAGCATTCATATAATTAGCTGATAACTGTAAAAATGACCCTAAGTTATCAAAGTATGCTTAACTATTTAGCATTTCTTTTTTTTTTTTAAGTTGGAGTCTCACTCTGTTGCCCAGACTGGAGTGCAGTAGCCACTCCTGGCCACCACAGCCTCGACCTGCTGGGCTCCAGTGATCCTTCCGCCTCAGCCTTCCAAGTAGCTGGAACTACAGGTGCACGCTACCATGCCTGGCTAATTTTTGATTTATTCTACAGCCCTGCTGTAGAGATGAGGTCTCGCCAAGTTGCCCAGGCGAGCCTCGAACCTGCGGACTCCAAGATCCGTCTAGGCAACTTGGTAAGACCTTATCTCTACAATAAATCACAAAACAGCCAGGAAACTTAGAAGGCTGGGGTGGAAGGACTGCCTGAGCCCAGCAGGTTGAGGCTGCGGTGGCGAGGAGTATGCCACTGCACTCTAGCCTAGGTGACAGAGTGGGACTCTGACTCAAACAAGAAACAAACAAACAAAAAAAACCCTAATACTACCCCCCCCAGTATTTTAAGGAGCTACAAAACACCCAGAAAGAAAAGTCAAGCAATGTCAGAAACAACTCCCAACATCAATTTAATCGCTTTAAAATGCTCTGTGGTTTGAAGTTCTGCCAGATGACCTGGTTGTGCTTTTACTGACCTTAACAACCCCACACTGCTTAAAGAAGTCTGCCAGATCATCTAGAGTCACATTGTCATTTAATCCTTGCACATAAATTGCACTGTTGTCAGAATCTTCATCGGGATCTACAGGTGGGCCTTTCAAAGAAAACATGATAGAAGAGTTATTATCATTTACTTATAGGGACTTCTTAACCAACCGGTCAATATTGCCCAAGGGTATGCATCATAATCTAAGACAACTACCAACCATACTAACAAGAATGCCACGGAACTTTTGGTTTACTCTGCTAAAGCTGTTATGAGTAGATGCTCATGATAAATGAAGTCCTTAAGTATCCCCATAGCAAGAATATCACATCAGTCTATTAGGCTGCTGAACTCTAGCATGTATTTACTCCTGTGCCATTAATTTATAAAACACAATATAAAGTTAAAGAATTCAAAATTACCTAGATCAAGATCTGGTCCTTCATCCATGGGTCCTGCCAACCAGGAGAGATCATATAAAATATTATTAGTGCACGTCTTGCAAGCTACAAACCTTACAAACACACATAGCTATCTACTACACCACCATTTGATGGGGATTCATTAAATTCAAAATGACCCACACTGCTAAAGTGGAGCAGTGCCTCTTTAACATTTGTGAAAGGTTTGCTAGGGTTTGCTTTTTTCTTTGCTGGTTTGCTTCTAAACCATTAACCAAATACACTCAATGCTTATGTGCCAAATTAGTGTTAATTTTAAGTCCAAAATTTTCCTCCAAATAAACCAAATTTAAAAAATGTACTCTCCCCCATATTACAGAAGCAGTTGCTCAATACTTCAAGTTACCCTTTGTTTTGTAACCATAGTTTAACCATATTACCCCTAAGACAATGCCGGCAGTACCCATTAGTCTCTTTGTATAGATCATTTTTAAACCACTTATGAAACTAACAAAAAATTATAGTTTTCTAAAAACTGACTGTATTTTTTTTTAAACACTATCCATGGTAATACTCAAAAACTTACCACCAGGCTTATTGAAGCCACCTCGCTCTCCAGCGCTGCTGGGGGGATAAACGAAGAAATGAAGGCCTTTCCCTTTAAAAGCCAGTACCGCTCTGAGCCTTGGGGGGGCTCGTGGGGAAGAAGGGCACTGGCTAAACACATCTCCAAACAATGCATCTCTCTCATCTTGTCACTATGCCTTTCTTCAGGGCAGCTTGCTCATATTTCCTCAATATACAACCTTGCTTGTCTGATTGTACACACCATTGTGGTTGGTTCCTTTCATTTCGGGGGCTGGTATTAATAGTGCAATACTTGGCAAATTAGGAAGAAAAAAAATAGATCCCAAACACCCACCCCATCAACCGAAAAACCAGGAGAGTTTGGTGTAGAGAGGAAAAGCAAGCGGGGATTATCTGCTGTGATGAACCTTTCATGTTCATAAAGGTGCACCCTCAACCTCTCCCAGAGGAGAGCCAAATGAGGCCCTGGGCTTCCTAACAAGTCACAGTATAATAAAGCAGGAGACAAGCACATTAAATGCCTACAACACACATCAGAGGACGCATCCAGCCAATCTTCAGCTTTATAAAGCCATACATTTCAGGGCACTAATGAATTTAACAATCGCTGTGAAAGGAGAATTTACAACAAATACCAAGGCTCAACGGACTGGGGGTGCAACTTTATAGACATATCAGTTAAAAATAATGACTATGGCAGTACAAAATTACATATTTTAAAAGAGGGAGACGGGAATGTGAATTGGGCTTCTTTGGTTAGATTTTGTTTTCTTTAAAATTAAAATAAATAAAGGCAGCTCCCCCAGAGGGAGGCCCTGAAATTTTTCTAACCAGTATTGCACCTTTAATACCTGAATATACAATTTCAAGCTGTTGCATGCAGCTTTGTTTCCTTTTTAAAAGTACACACCATAAAATGTTCTCTCTCTTTAAACACAAAAGTTTACACTTTAATGTTACACAATTCTAGAGTATTATACCTCCTCTGGTTCATTACCAAACAACAAGTATGCAGTTACCAAAGTTACAGAAGGATTCCATTTATACAATGAATACATTTTGTTAAAAATATTCTATGTATATTTTTCCTCTCCATATGGACACCGTGTCTAGTCCCACTTTTCATTATGCTGCCGGCTGAGTACTGAGTACGGGTACTTTTTAAGTATTGAAGTGTATACAAGGCTCTCACTTTGTAACCTGTAGCATATAAATGCGACAAAGCATGTTAAAAAGTTTCCACGTTTAACAGCCAATGAAAATATCAAAATACTGAGGCAATGAAAAAGGGCATGTTAACAACATTGAGTGCCTTACCTGCAGAAGACACTGAAAACCATCACCACACCACAATAAAAAAGGGGCTATGGGGGTAATGCCCCGTCCTGTCCCCACAGGATCCAACAGACTGCATCACAATCTGTTGAAAAACCCACAGGGAATGCCAAGGTCTCTTCTATGGCTCCAGGAGAGACTTCAGAAATAGGGGCCCCCTCTACTAGCAAAGTCTAGCAAAATCAGTAGAATTATTATTTTGGAATATTAAAGTTGAAATTGTTTTCGCAATTGAAAAATACTAAGAATTCTAGGTGATTTGAGACGTGATGATAGTAATTTCAAGTGTCTATGTCTATTTTAAAACGTCCATAAAGAAGTGAAACCTTTATAATGGAATTATATTCTCCAAATCAGGTTACTTTTACTTTATACCAATCGTTTACAAATGTTTGCATGTTGTAAAATGACTTTCTTCCAATAAAGATTTCACTGAAGACTTTATTTTTAAAGTTATGCAGAATATGCAAAACAGTAGTAATTACCTTTCAACAGTAGAGAGATCTGCTAATATGAAAGTTAAAGATCAACTTTTTGTAAACTTTTGCAGTTCATTTCTATAAAAAAAGAAATGCTATTTGCTATTTAATTTTTCCTTGAACTGTGGCACACCAAATCCAATTTATGCTTAACATTAACATTCTGCATAACTTTTTTCTACTAGTTTATATAGGGACAGAACACACACAGAACTAAGCCTTCTGGATTGTTAACCACCAACATTATAGCTCACCTTCATCAAAGTACAGACATCAGAAAGGGAAGAGGGGATGGGGGAGGGGAGGGAAAGGGCAGGCAGTGGTAGCAGGGTTATATCATTGATCTAAACAAAGTTTTCTAAACCAGATTGTGCCATCAATCAAAATGGTCAAACCGATTTAGACTTTTCAAATCTCCAATGGGGAGCGATCCTAGAATTATATACATTACTCTGCAAAAAGCTACTGAATTTTTCTGTGCTCCATCCAAACTCTATGTATCAGGTGCACCTCAGGCCATAGTTTAAGGGTATGGGACCAAGATCTTCATCATTATGTTCAACAATTCTGAGTATAAACAGAAGTTGGGGAAAAACATAGTGGAAAACAGCTGCATTCCTTTTCTGTAGAATATACACCAGGTATTTCAAGACAACCATTCAGAAGCAATTAGTTCAAAACTTAGGGTCGTTAGAAGGTTGTGTGTGTTCCATCCCAAATCTATTACCCACAGAGGCTTTTCACCTCTGGAAACCATGAAGGGAACTGAAAGCTTTAGTTTCAAAACCATTCTTTGTTCTCCCCAACCCAAGTATATTGGCAGGGAAAAAAGCGAACTGCCACTTAAAATATGCCACAAAGATGACATTTCCATGTTTTGGAAGATGGTTTGGGCTCAACATATTATCCATGGAAATGTAGAAATAAATTTCTTATGTCTTTCAGTCCCTTCTTTCCATTGAAAATCCTACGGATGAAACAAAATTAGGTAAAAGGAGAAAAGGTTTGCTCTTACCCCATTCCACCGCGTCCTCCTCCCCGCCCACCTCTGCTCATGCCTCCACGATCAAATCCCCCTCTTCCCCTGCCCCGGTTATCAGGGCCACTCATGCTCCGGTTCTCTCCTGGTCCGGAAAATCCTCCAGACTCCTGCCCATAAACACCCATGCTACTGGGGTGGTCCTGTCGGAATGAACCTGAGGAAAGAGTCACATCTGTAAGCCATGGACCAGCATTTACACCATTGCCTGTCTTACTTTCTCCTGGAATCACAGAATTCTCAATTGCAAGGCACTAACCAAGGCACCATCTTCTTTATACCGTGATAAACCAACCCTAACCAGTAGAGGCTTCTTTTAAGTTCAACAAAAATTACTGGTTCATCAAGGCTGAAATAACTTTGTATAGTTAGCCTAGAATAAGCCCACTTCTAAACAAAAACAAGCCCTCTAGTTAACATACAGTTTATAGGGTTCCGTATCCCAAGATGTCTCCAAAAGCAGCTTCTTTATACTATACTCAAGAAACAAAAATAAAGCCAATTTTCTTAGGGCTTTAGTATGTTGCTAGGGGCTGAGCTCCATCAAGCAGCACTACTCATATTTCAGTCACAATGAGACATGCCCATGGATGGAATCTAATTTTTAAGAAGCAAAAGTTCAAGTAGAAATTACATTTTGAAGTCCCCCGCCTGACAAAAGAGACGAGGTCTCACTCTGTCACCCAGGATAGAGTGCAGTGGTGCAACACAACTCACTGCAGGCTTGAATTCCTGGGCTCAAGCCATCCTCCAACCTCATCCTCCTGAGTAGTGAGGACTACAGGCATGTGCCACCACGTCTGGCCTAAATTAGTTTTGTGTTTTTGGTTACTTCCCCAAATACACAAGAACTACAAGTGCTCTAAGGAGGAGAATTTATTTTTCTTTTTTTCTTTTTTTTTTTGAGTTGGAGCCTCACTCTGTCGCCCAGACTAGAGTGCAGTGGCCGCTCCCGGCCACCGCAGCCTCGACCTGCTGGGCTCCGGCGATCCTTCCGCCTCAGCCTTCGAAGA
>NW_007258191.1:486664-509833 GCF_000164805.1 Carlito syrichta | reverse complement strand
AACTACAGGCACGCACTATCATGCCCGGCTCATTTTGATTTATTGTAGAGATGAGGTCTCACCAAGTTGCCCGGGCGGGCCTTGAACCCGGGGGGGCTCAGGCAATCCACTCACCTCAGCCTCCCAAAGGCGCGGGATTACAGGCTGAGCCACCGAGCCCGGCTAAAACATTGCTTTTACTTGACTACCAAGATCATAGTAGCCTTCAACAGCTGCATGACACTCCCCTTAATAATCTGGGGAAGGCTGGTCATAAAGACTGCTGGATTTACTCACTGCAAAAAATCTCCCAAGGAGAGCAGGATTAGCAATCTAAAACATTTTTTTTTAGTCAGTTACAATTATTATTATTATTTTTTGCAAGTCATACTAAAAATAATTAAATTAGAGAAAAGCATGGAAGTCTTTACTGGGATTCCAAGCTGTTGGCTAGGAAGTTATGCCCAAAAGATGTATCCTGGATTCCAAAAGGTAACAATGGTAAAGAGTATTCCCCGTGTTCAAAAACTCCAAACACAAAATCACTCTTATTTGGTTTTCTCTCTTAGCAACTCACTCTGCTGCCCGTAGCTGCTGCTCTGTTGGCTATATTGACTTGGAGCCTGGCTGTAGGATCCAGTTTGGGGGGGGTAACTAGTGGGAGGCTGCTGCCCATAGCTGCTTTGTTGACCATAGCTACTCTGCTGTCCATAGCTGCTCGGTTGCCCATAGGTGTTCTGCTGAGAGTAACTGCTCTGATCATAACTAGTCGGTTGTGTAGAGGAATAGCTGAAAGAGAGAGGAAAAAAAACGCTTTTTAGGAAGGAGGGAAGGCTTGTTATTTCTTCAAATTCCCTGAATAAAGGAGACATTCACAGTATGTGACATAGACATCCTTAAAACAGCTATTTTTTACACATCGACAGTTTGAATTTAAAATAAGCAACTGGTTTTGTATTCAGAGTAAAACTTTAAACGGGAGGGTAGATAATTATTAACGATGCCTTTCTTCAGAGACAAGGCTGTTTGATGGTAGTACGTGTCGAGGGATGTGCCACACAAAAATGGTAGTTTTCTTCCCTTCAAGATTTATCTAAGTGTTCAAAACTGTTTTGCTAGTTCCAAAATTTCAGACGTGTCTGTCTATAAAATCTGGCCATTAATAAACTTCAGAATGAAGGCACTACATGAAAGATTGCCCTCTCCCCCTGCAACAGGGGCTTGTTCTGTCACCCAGGCTGGAGTGCAGTGGCATGATCACGGCTCAATGCAACCTCAAACTCCTGGTCTTAAGTAAGCTTCCCACCTCAGTTTCCCAAGTAGCTAGGACTACAAACATGCACCATCATGCCAGTCTAAATTTTTGATTTTTTTTTTTGGTAGAGACAAGGTCTTGCTATGTTGCCCAAGCCTGTCTCAATCTTCTGGGCTCAAGTGATCCTTCCATGTTGGCCTCCCATTGTTGGGATTACAGGTGTGAGACACCAAGACTGGCCTTGAAGGATGTCAACTACATGGCAAGGAAACTAATCAAAGACACGCTCTTGCACAGAAGTAAAGCTTGAAAGAAGTGGTATCAAATTCTGATGAACCATAAGAAATGAAAACGACAACATATTTTAAAGTGAAATGAAACTTTCACCTATTGCACGCACCCCTTACCACAGCTGTATAAATTCAATAGGCTCTCAGTGTGCACCTACTCAACTCACCAGATTAAATGCTCTCAGCACAACGGGTACTGACTTAACTCTGCGAGTTGCACTGAGACACTTAGCTCTATGTTTCTAAACCTACTCCCATCTGTATAAAATGATGACGAGTGCAAAAGGAATTTTACTTCTAGCAAAACTAAGTCAATCTTCAAGACACAATTCCTTTGAAAACCTACTTCTAATTAATAAAAATGGGTGAGAAAACCTGCAGTTCTTCCTCTACTTTAAGTAAACCAAAATGGTTTGGTTTACTTAAAGGAGAATGGTTAATATAAGACAGAATATGAGGAACAAACCTGTGTTAAAAAATAATAATTAAAAGAGGGCTTAGCCCAACCATTGAAAGACTGATACATGAACGAACCTTTATGAGTGTTCAGTAAAATATAAAATGACCTAAGGTGAAGTTACTTTTTTATTTATTCATTTATTTATTGAGTTGGAGTCTCACTCTGTCGCCCAGACTGGAGTGCAGTGGCCGCTCCCAGCCACCGCAGCCTCAACCTGCTGGGCTCCGGGGATCCTTCTGCCTCAGTCTTCCAAGTAGCCAGAATTACAGGCGCGCGCTACCACGCCCGGCTGATCTTTTGATTTATTGTAGAGATGAAGTCTCGCTGCCCAGGCGGGTCTCGAACCCGCGGGCTCAGGCAATCCACTCACCTCAGCCTCCCAAAGGCACGGGCTTAAAGGCTGAGACACCGAGCCCGGCTTACTTTTTTATTTATAATGCTCTGCACTTTACCTATCCTAATTGCACAGGATAAGGTAGCATCTATGGTCTTGTCTACATGCTTTCTTTTTTAAACATTTTTAAATTATTTATTTTTTGAGTCAGGGTCTCACTGTCATTCAGGCTACAGCGCAATGGAATGATCATGGCTCACTGCAGCCTCCATCTCCTGGGGTCAGGTGATTCTTCTGCCCAGTCTCCCAGGCAGCTGAAACTATAGGTATGTGCCACCACACCCGGCTAATTTTTTTTTTGTTGATGTTTTGTAGAGACAAGTCTTGCTATGTTGCTCAGACTGGTCCTGAACTCCTGGGCTCAAGAAGTCCCCTCTTACCTCAGCCTCCCAAAGTGCTGGGATTACAGGCATGAGCCACCACGCCCCGCTATATGCTTTCATTTATTTCTGCTTCTCACCCTTCTGAGTTAACTAAGAGAACAAAATTAAAGGGAAGAACCTAGAGTTGTAAAAAACTGTATTTAGAGAAAACAGTTATTAGCTGCCAGGTACTGCTATGGGAACCTAGGACTGAGGCTTTAGTGCAACTAAATGTTTAGTGTTATCACTGGGAGAGAGTCAGATAATATACCTTACCTGAGGAGGTCAAAGCAAACTGGTCAACAACCTGAAAAAAACCATTCTGTTCTACTAGCTCATCAGCCACGAGAAGAGACTAACCTGGTAGGAGGATAGGATGGAGGTGCAGTAACTGGCTGCATGGGGTAGCTCCCAGGTACCTGGGGATAACTGTAGTTACTCTGTCCGTATCCTAGGCTGGGCTGGTTGTAACCCCCCGTGCTAGACTGAGGTTGATTAGTCTCAGCGGGCTTGTTACCATCCTGCGGTCTAAAAGGAGAAATAAAAAAGTAAGACTTTGTATCTCAACCATAAAACTGTTGGGTAAGAACTCTACAAATATCTAAGCAATATGCAGTGTTAGGATTGAGCTTGGAAATAAATGCAATCGTAAAGTTAACTACATCAAACCCAGTGTCTGTCCGACTGTATTTGCTGTAAGAGAACATTAAGGAGAAGAATTAATCACGTACACAGAAGACTAGTTCTTGCTCTGTCGCCCAGGCTGGAGTGCAGCAGAGCAATCATAGCTCACTACAGCCTCAAACTCCTTGGCTCAAGTGATCTTTCAGCCCTAGCTTCCCAAGTAGTAGGGACTACAGGTATGTGCCACACCTGGCCAATTTTTAAGCTTTTTGTAAAGACAGGATCTCCCTATGTTGCCCAAGGTGCTCTTGAACTCCTAGCTATCCTTCTGCTTCAGTCTCCCAAGTAGCTGGGACTACAGGTGAATGCTACCAAGCCCAACTAGCTTTCAAAAACAGTTTTTTGGTAGAGGCAGGGTCTTGCTATGTTGCCCTAGCTAACAAGCCCCATTCATTACACATTAGCAGCTATAAAAGGCAGCTACAATATTGTGCGTTGTCAATTAAAGTAATCTGTAAGGGAAAATTATTTGTTAGGGAAGAAAATCCTTTTTCTCAAAGGGATTCCTGAAGACAAGAAACTAACAATAATGCAAGTTTTAGGTGAGAGTAACATTTATGTAAGTCCATGGCATTATACATTTGGAGAATTTGTGGCTTTCTTTTTAAGAACAGACCTGAAAAAACATTTCCTAACTTAGACTGCCATGTATTAATCTAAGTTTGCCTCAAAGTCTCCATAATGGAAATACCAGAGTAAGGTAGGGAGACACACAAAAACCACCTTCCACCAACTGCTCTGATAACTGGAAGATAACCCTGTTAAATGATGAAAATTAATCCCAATTCCAAGGAAAACCCCCAGGGGTTTTATTACCTCTTAGCCCTAGGAATTTATACCAAGGTTGTAGCAGAGTGAGCTGGAGTTATTTTAAGTTAATAAAGAAGATGTGGAAGTACTGGTTTCTCCACTGAGTTGAAATGGGTCACAAGGTCCGTTTCCAGTGGAAAGGGAAGAGCTGTCACTGATCACAAGAGACAGCTATTTTAAAGTGGTTAGGATTGAAAATTAAGAAAAAAGGACTCATTTGGTACAAGGACTGAAGCCAGAAAAAGAAAAGAAAAAAAACTAAAAAAGATGATTTATCAAAAACCATTTCAGATATAAAACACTCTAGCTATGGCTTCAATGTACTATTGCATCAGAGCATCAAATATGACTTTCATCAACCTGACCACTGGATAGGCTGTCTAGCAAGCGTACACTATCAAGTGGCTCTGATTACTCACTATGCTTTTTTTTTTTCCCGAGTTGAGTCTCACTGTTGCCCAGACTGGAGTGCAGTGGCCACTCCTGGCCACCGCAGCCTCGACCTGCTGGGCTCCAGCGATCCTTCCGCCTCAGCCTTCCAAGGAGCTGGAATTACAGGCGCGCACTATCACGCCTGGCTAGTTTTTTTGATTTATTGTAGAGATGAGGTCTCACCTGCCCAGGCGGGTCTTAAACCCACGGGCTCAGGCAATCCACTCACCTCAGCCTCCCAAAGGCACGGGATTACAGGCTGAGCCACCGAGCCCGGCATCTTTTTTTTTTTTTTTGAGTTGGAGTCTCACTCTGTCACCCAGACTGGAGTACAGTGGCTGCTCCCCGCCACCGCAGCCTCGACCTGCTGAACTCTGGCGATCCTTCCACCTCAGCCTTCCGAGTAGCCGGAATTACAGGCGTGCACTACCACGCCTGGCTGATTTTTTGATTTATTGTAGAGATGAGGTCTCGCTGCTCAGGCGGGTCTCAAACCCGCGGGCTCAGGCAACCCACTCACCTCAGCCTCCCAAAGGCGCGGGATTACAGGCTGAGCCACCGAGCCCGGCATCTTTTTTTTTTTTTTGAGTTGGAGTCTCACTCTGTCACCCAGACTGGAGTACAGTGGCTGCTCCCCGCCACCGCAGCCTCGACCTGCTGAACTCTGGCGATCCTTCCACCTCAGCCTTCCGAGTAGCCGGAATTACAGGCGTGCACTACCACGCCTGGCTGATTTTTTGATTTATTGTAGAGATGAGGTCTCGCTGCTCAGGCGGGTCTCAAACCCGCGGGCTCAGGCAACCCACTCACCTCAGCCTCCCAAAGGCGCGGGATTACAGGCTGAGCCACCGAGCCCGGCATCTTTTTTTTTTTTTTGAGTTGGAGTCTCACTCTGTCACCCAGACTGGAGTACAGTGGCTGCTCCCCGCCACCGCAGCCTCGACCTGCTGAACTCTGGCGATCCTTCCACCTCAGCCTTCCGAGTAGCCGGAATTACAGGCGTGCACTACCACGCCTGGCTGATTTTTTGATTTATTGTAGAGATGAGGTCTCGCTGCTCAGGCGGGTCTCAAACCCGCGGGCTCAGGCAACCCACTCACCTCAGCCTCCCAAAGGCGCGGGATTACAGGCTGAGCCACCGAGCCCGGCATCTTTTTTTTTTTTTTGAGTTGGAGTCTCACTCTGTCACCCAGACTGGAGTACAGTGGCTGCTCCCCGCCACCGCAGCCTCGACCTGCTGAACTCTGGCGATCCTTCCACCTCAGCCTTCCGAGTAGCCGGAATTACAGGCGTGCACTACCACGCCTGGCTGATTTTTTGATTTATTGTAGAGATGAGGTCTCGCTGCTCAGGCGGGTCTCAAACCCGCGGGCTCAGGCAACCCACTCACCTCAGCCTCCCAAAGGCGCGGGATTACAGGCTGAGCCACCGAGCCCGGCATCTTTTTTTTTTTTTTGAGTTGGAGTCTCACTCTGTCACCCAGACTGGAGTACAGTGGCTGCTCCCCGCCACCGCAGCCTCGACCTGCTGAACTCTGGCGATCCTTCCACCTCAGCCTTCCGAGTAGCCGGAATTACAGGCGTGCACTACCACGCCTGGCTGATTTTTTGATTTATTGTAGAGATGAGGTCTCGCTGCTCAGGCGGGTCTCAAACCCGCGGGCTCAGGCAACCCACTCACCTCAGCCTCCCAAAGGCGCGGGATTACAGGCTGAGCCACCGAGCCTGGCTTCACTATGCATCTTAAAAGTAGTTTCAAGAATGCCAGTGCTAACCTCTACAGCAGACAAAAAGTCTAGCTTACAAGTCGGTCTTTTGTTTATTCCTCTAAAAGGTCTTCTTTAAAATCAGAATTCAATGTTCCTTCAGAACTGTACGCAGAAGCCACCTAAGTGCACCATAGAAAGCAAAGATCTGAAATATTCTGTTAAGTAATAATTGCTTACCTGTTAACCAGTCATGGGGCATGTGCTCTATTGCACCTAATATTCACGCTATATAGCAAGGTACTTAGTTAGTTAGTATAAGTAAGTAAAAGTAAGCTAGTATGTATTTATTTATGAATGGGAATGAATCTCACTCTGTCGCTCAAGTTGGAGTGCAGTGGTTACTGCAGCCTTGACTTGCTGGGTTCAAGTGATCCTCCCCCCTTAGCCTTCCAAGTAGCTGGAACCACAAGTACATGCCACCATGTCTGGCTAATGTTTTGATTTACTGTAGAGACATGGTCTCACCGAGTTGCACAGGATAGTCTCAGATCCCTGGACTCAGGCAATCCTCTCAGCTCTACCTCCCTAAGTGCAGGGATTACAGGCATGAGCCATTGTGCCCGACTCCTTAGTTAAGAATTTATATTTCCCTACGATATGTAGATTACAAGTCTCTACATAACATAGAGAAAATTGTGTCAGCTTCTTAAGCTGAGGCAATGATGTTTGACTTATAGGATATAACATACTAGGGGGACACAAACAAAACTCAGAATTCTCCAGCTATTTGGAAGGCTGAGGTGGAAGAATTACCTGATCCCTGCAGGTCGAGGCTGTAGTGGCCATGAGTGTGCCACTGCACTCCAGCCTGGGCGACAAAAGTGAGATTCCAACTCACCAAAACAAAACAAAACAAAACAAACCCTCAGAATTCATTTGCAAAAAAGTGTGTATTTACTCTTACATGTTTAAATTTCAGTTACCTTCAAAGTACTCTCTGTTTGATGTATTACATCTATTGAGACACTTTTCCACTGTTCAAAACAATTTTTTAACTTGTCAATTTTGATGCCTTTTAGTGGTTCTGCTATTTTTTTCCCTCACCTCTTTCACACTGGCAAAATGTTTCCCTTTGAGGACTTTTTTCATCGGGGAAACGCAAAAGTAGCTCAGCTGAGATCAGGTGAACAGGGAAGGTGGGGCAAGGAGGTCATGCCGTTTGTGGTCAAAAACTGCTGAACGTGCACAGTGGTATGGGCAGATGCTTTTGTAAATCACCCATCATGAAATGGGCAAGTGCACTGATAGAACACAAATTCAATGAAGCCGAACGCAGTCTCTCACAACAACGCTAGCTGGTACACTGATGTTCCTATAACATTCACCCACCTGGGGAAGCCTGTATGACAATGACCCCACCGCCTCATACCCTGTACTCACAGTTAGGTTACACAACTATTTCTTGATTCACAAGATGCTTCCCTCCCTATCCTGTACTGTGAACTACTATGATTTTCCCAAAGAGAAAGCTGTTACTAATTTACAGCGTCAATAAAATCAAAGATTAAAGCCTCAAAAGTACAATACCATCAGTCATTTTGTTGAGGGAAAACACACTCTCAATTTTCTTCTAGGTTTAATAAAGTAATAACAACAGCCCTCTTCTATCCCAAAAGGTCACCATTCTGCAACCAGACAACCCATTTAGTGATATTTTTCACTTTGGCTGCTAAATGGAGATTATTTTGTGGGGTGTTCCAGCACATTAATTATTATTATAATGACCTTAAGAACAGCATCTAAGAGTATGTGAAAACAATCATTAAAAAAGAACTAAGCTGTGGATTCTCTAAGTGTGCATAGTTGCTCTTCTTCCCTCAAATCCAAGGCTGATGCAATGAAGATTTAGGAGTAGATGAGTTTGGCCTTACCTTGTAGGTGCGGTGGCTGCTGGCTGCTGTCCATAGGCTGGGTAAGCAGGCTGAGTGCCGTACGCAGACTGAGCTGCATAGGAGGCCTGGGTGGTGGTGACTGTAGCAGTGGTGGTATCATAAGCACCAGTGCCATACCCCTGGACAGGCTGGCTATATGCCTGGGGGGCAGTTGGAGTAGTATAACCTAGAATAAAGGAAAGCTGTGTCAGATTTCTAGACCCTTCAGTGATCTGCCTAGACACTTACTCATTAACAGAACAATCTGTAAACCACCTACTTTAAACCATCACCGTATTTCTCCTTCAATGAGAGTAGCAGCAAACCAATATTTGAAGCCTAAGTTCTCTGGATGTACCTAGTTTTTAGTAAAGTACTATCATTTGCTCTAAAACTATACCTAAGAGAAGAGAGGTGGTGTGCCATAGAACACAGGGTTCCAGGGTTCCTTCTGCCCCCTCTTGAATACATTCAATAGGAAACAAGTCTGCTTTTGTTAGTAGGCCTTCCTAACAAGTCTCTCAACTAATAACCTACCCTAAAAAACTCCAAAGAAAGAAAACAATGTCCCAGAGAGGGAGGTAAAAGGCAAATGACATAGCATTTTGAAATAACTACAAAATGATTCAGGTACTGGTTTTAGTACTAACACCTGTAATTCGGGCAATAATTCATTATTTTCTTTCAGTCACAACCACCACATCATGGGCAGCTCATGTCTAATGTAAAGAAATAGAAAATTCTGGAGAATGTGTTTAACTTTCTGAGAGAGAAGTTAATACCTGATTGAACACTAAGAAATGCTAATTTTGTTTCACGTAACAAACAACTAAAAGAAAGCTTGTTACCAGCACTCAAGTTTGAAACAGCACATGAGTAATAAAGATACACTATAAATTCCAACTGCTCAACTAATCAGGTTATCTTGGCTAATTTTTTTTGTAAATTATTATTATTTTTTTTGAGTTGGAGTCTCACTCTGTCGCCCAGACTGGAGTGCAGTGGCCGCTTCCGGCTACTGCAGCCTCAACCTGCTGGGTTCCGGTGATCCTTCTGCCTCAGCCTTCCAAGTAGCTGGAACTACAGGCACCGGTAAATTATTTTTAATTAAATTTTAATACTCCCCAAAGATACCTTTAAAAGGCAACATTTTTCAAATAATAAAACCAGGATTCTAGGCTGGTTATCAAGTTACCCAGTTTCATTCCTCTTACTTACCTACCACAAGCAAAAGGAGCCTTTCTGGCTCAGCAATATTGCAGGCAGGCTCTAGAGTCACTCCCCACCCCTCTTATCTCCCTAAACAGGTGTCACAAAGACCTGCTCTCACAGGTGTGGTGCCAAAGACAAAGATGGATGTTTCCCTAGCTTCTGCCTCTGCCAGACCAGGCAGATCCATGCCTTTTCCTCCGGGGCTTGAAGTATGACCAAAACCCCTAAAGTCTGAGGCTCCTAACTTGAGTCCCTTTCCTTTAAAGTGTTGTAACCATTCCTTGTTCTGGACTCTTGTTCCTCATGGTCAACAGACACAATTAAGACATACGATAAAAAGTTTAGTCTAGATGCCAGCATTTATATCCATCAAAGAAAAATCCAGATCTCACTAAAGTAAGAGTTTTAGTAATTAAAATACACCTTCAATTAAGACTGCTTATTTCAGTTAATATTTAGGGCCTCAAACTTTAGTTAGAATGAAGCGTCCTCACTAAACATACAATATACCAGGCAAAAACAAGTACCAACTTTCTTTTGTACAATCTAAAGTATCACCTTCTGTAGCACAGAGTATAACACTTTCTTCTTCATCCCAAACACTTAAAGGAAATTCTGCAATTAACTATACACAGAGATAGCAATTTCCATGTTAAAACTGTTGAGTTGAAATGTATATGAAGGTATATTTCACAAAACAGGGAGCCCCAAGCCAAGGAAGCTGTTTACCTGAACTATTTAAGTATCTTTTTGCAGTGTCTTAAGGTCAACCATATAAAGCACTCATGTAACTAGAATCTAATTCAATTTATCGTATTACTCATACACAGATTTTTTTTCCCCCTTACACGACAGGCCATCCATAAAATGTATTAAGAGGAGCAATTAAAAAAAAAAAACCCCAAAAACTAAAACTGATCAGGGTAATAACTCACATCATAAAAACTATGCAACAGTTAGGGCCTTGTCATGCTAAAGATTACAGTAATAGACACTGGGTTAATAAGTAATCTTTTAATCAATCTGTAGTACTCACACAAGCAGCCAAGCAAAATGAGCAAAAATCAACAGAGCAAAATGATTTAATGACAACAAAAAAAGACCAACAGCAAAAAAGAAAATACACCTACTATGTGCTGAAGACTTTAAGGAAAAAAGTGGTAAGAAACATTACACAAACTGACCAAAATTTGTTAAATCTGAACAGCAAAAATTAAAGTTTAAGAATTCTATTTGAATTACTTGATATGTATATAGCACGCCCCTTTCTTCTAAAATGCAATTTTTTTTTTTTGAGTTGGAGTTTCACTCTGTGGCTCAGGCTGGAGTGCAGTGGCCCACTCACGTTCATGGGCTCAAGCAACCCTTCCACCTCCGCCTTCCAAGTAGCTGGAACTACAGACATACATCACCACACCTGACTAACTAAAGTTTAATTTTAAAAAATTCTAGAGAATAGTGTATTTTTATCTATTCTCTCTAATAATTATCCAATGACTTGTATGTGTAAAGGCAGCATGGGGAAAGAAAAAAAAGCAGTGTGCCTGACTACTACCTATTAGGCTCCTACTTAGTTTTGTTCAGCCGCATGTGCTCATCAGGTTTAATTTTGGTTCCTATATCCCGAAAGTTATTGGGAAGATTAAGGAAGATATAAAGGTTACCCCATAAACTATGAAGTCTATATAAACATTTATTTGTTTTTTAATTTTTTTTGAGTTAGGGTCATACCCGTTGCCCAGGTTGGAGTATAGTGGCACGCTCATGGCTCATTGCAAGCTTTCTTCTCTTTGGCTTAGGTGACCCTTCCACCTCAGCCTCCTGAATAGCTGGGACTACAGGTGTGTGCAACTACACCAGGCTACAAATTTAATTTTTTTTTTTTTTTTTTTGTAGAGAGGAGGTCTTGCTCTGTTGCCCAGACTGACGCTGAACTCCTGGGCTCAAGCAATCCACCTGCCTTGGCCTCCCAAAGCATTTGGATTACAGTTGTGAGCCATCTTACCCAGCCACAAATATTCATTATTATTACTAAGTGCAATCTCTGGCTCATCAGAGATACTCATCTCTGAATTAAGTGTTCTGCACTTTTCTGGCCCACAGTCATAATGGGACTTTCTCAACAACAATGTGAATACATGGCTCTAGAGAACCAATACTTTGTCTATAAATTATTTTATCTCATCCCTATAAAATGATCTAAGAATTCCAAACACTAGATACAAAACATTTCCCACCCTATTCAAGATACACATTAGACAGATTGGGAAGCAGTTCCTATCAAAATCAGGACATTGGTACTCAATAAGATAAATTACAGATAGCTATTTTCCCCTAACTAGACTATATATAACTTCGAGAAGTGAAGACAGTTTGAAAATAATTATTTTGACACTTTTTTTTGAGTTGGGGTCTCACTCTCCCAGGCTAGACCTCCTGGGCTCAGGTAATCCTTCCACCTCGGCATCCCAAGTAGCTAGACTACACATATTCCATCCAACCTCAGTAGCAGAACACAATTTATTATAACTCTTAGAATAGTTTACTTTTTAACTTTCTGGAATGCTGTTATATATATTCAAGACATAGCATGGATTAAAATAATTCATAACATTTAAAACAGAAAATAAAATGTGTCTGGACTGAAAACCAACCAACAGACAAACATGATACATGCAGGGTGGCAGTCTGCTCCTCTAAATATATCTAATCATGCACTCTATACTTCAGGGAATACAGGAAAATCAGCTGGGAAGAAATTATCTGAAATACCTTTGGGAAGGTGAATAACTACTAAAGGTTTTACAACAAAGTGATGCTAAATAATAAAACCTTTCCCAAAATCATATAATGACTAGGATATGGATCTGTGAATGACACCTGAAGCAGTTTTTCATTAGCACGTTGTTGTGTATGATGTTAGAAAGTTTGGGGGTTAAACAAATGAAAACACCTAAAGGGTTAACATTACAGGGTTAGACAAGATGGAAAGCATTTCCCATGCAAGAATGAGCAGGATAGTCAAACCTGTACTGGTCCCTTCTACTGTGGAAAGCACAAAACAAAAAGTAGAGGGTACACTATCAGATGAAGCAAACAGATGTGAAAACCAGTTTGATTTTTAAGTAGCTCAATTTAAGGCTCATTCTTACTCAGTATTAGCATCAGCACAACTTTTTTTTTTTACATAGATTCCATTTTGTCATGATATTACTCAATACACTGTAAAAAACAGTTAAAAGAGCTCTTTTCTCTCTTGGAACTTATCCCACCCACATTCTATTAGCGATCTCTCAAGACTAATATAAGGGAAGGGAAAAAAGGAAAAAAAAAAACCTCCGCCTAAGAATAAAGGATCCCCAGATGCCAAGGTATGAACCAGAATACCATCCAAAAGCACGAGTAACAAACATCTCAGCAAATGCCCTAGTCAATCTGACGCAAAAATCTCTCCAAGGTAGACCTTACCAGTGGGAGGTTGTCCATAAGAAGTTGCATAGGCGGTCTGCCCATAGGTTGCAGTGGTCTGAGCCTGGGTATAGCTGACATCAGTGGGCTGTCCATAGGTTCCATAGCTTTGCTGCCCATATGCCTGCACACCCAAAAAAAGGTGAATGTAAGAACTTCATATTTAAACTTTGTATTTTAACAATAAAATAGACTGACTAACTTCTAAGTTTCTAAATTGCAGAACCAAAGTCAAAAATACTGCTTTCTAGGAAAAAATTTTTTAAATGGACAAAAGATCACAGTATTATAAATGCTTGTTATCCCTTCCCTCATCCACTTATATTCTGGTAAAGTTTTTTGTTTTGTTTTTTTTGAGTTGGAATGTCATTCTGTTGCCCAAGTTGGAGCATAGTGGCACAACCACAGCTCATCATAGCCTGAATGCCCTTGGCTTGCTGTGTACCATCACACCCAGCTAACTTTTTTGTAGGAACAAAGTCTTTTTATGTTGCCCTGGCTGGTCTTGAACTCTGGGCTCAAGCAATCCTCCTGCCTCAGTCTCCCAAAGTCCTTGGATTAAAGGTGCAAGCCACCACACCTGGCCACATTTTGATAAAGTTAACTACAAAAAAGTTTCTGAAATAATTAAGCAAAAAACCTATACAGGAGATTAATAAGACACTCTCAAGGGAAGAGCAATAAGGGAACAGGTGTGTAATTGCCAGCACTACATGTAGTAGTTTTATAACAGGAAACAAACGTTATGAAGACAAAATGAAAAAAGAAATGATAATGTGGCTAAAATCTGACAGACAATTGTGATAACCAGATTTGCAGCACTGACGCAAAGACTTAAAAATTATTACACCATTAAAAAAAAAAAAAGAACCAGAAAACTGCACGTCCTCTTACAGTTAACACAACAAGAGTACTGTCTTTTGAACAGACACCGGTCATACTTAAAATCAGGCAAGGAATGAGCTGTTCTTTCAGATATTAGTATAATCATACTTTAGGTTTGTTTGAATGACCAATTATGTAAGATCTGACAGAAACATCAGTCTGCCTGTCCTAGAATGTTTCCATGGCATTTATTACTAGCTATTTTATGGCATGGATCCTTTAAAAATTCGAGGCAATCTAACAAACATTATGAGGCTGACTTCTAGTAATTTGTTGGCCTCGGCCCTCCTTTTTTTTTTTTTTTTTTTTAATTTATTGCCGAGACAAGGTCTTGCCAAGTTGCCCAGGCTGGTCTCCTGGGCTCAGACGATCCTCTCGCCTCCACCTCCCAAAAAGTGCTGGGATTACAGGATACAGCCACTGTGCTCAGCCTGGCCTCAGCCTTTTAAACACCGACTCATGAACTGTATAGCGCTTAGGAGCTCCTTGGCTAGGCAGTCATACTTTTTAGATCTAACCTTGCCACTTTCAGTGCAACTGCAATCCCTGGCAAGTTACATAGTATCTAAGCACTGTAATTTTCTCATTTGCAAATGGTCATATCATCAACTTCCTTTGAAGAATTGCTGTGATGATTAAGTTAAAAATATTTAAACATCATAACGGAGAACAAAGCATCTAACTTGATCCAGACCAGCTATTGTTTTAATGGCTAAAGTGCTTTACTCAGAGATGCAGCTATATGTAATCAACTTAAAGATTACCTGGGTGGTCTGTGCATATCCTTGAGTGGGCTGGGCGGTGTAAGCACTGTAGCTGCAAAAGAATCACATGCAAGAACTGAATATAGAACATTCAAATCCCACATTACTACATCCTCTACAACTACAGGAGGCTTGGCACTCTCAAAACATTAATCACAGACAATATGGTTGCAAAAGACTGACTTACCCCTGCTGGGCTGCAGCTTGGCTGTAGGTACTATAATCTAAAGGAAAACAAAGAGAGAACAGTGTAAAGTCAGCAGAGACAAGGAGAAGAGAAAAAAGGAGGATGGAATTCAGGTGGCGGGAGGAATTCTTTAAAGTGTTTACAGGGTTAACCTACAGGCGGACACAGGTCCAAATGAGTCCCTCTCACCTTTCAACACCAACCCCCCCCCAATATGTGTAAGCCAGTTAAACTCAAGAAAGTTTGAATATGGTGCTAGCTAATAAGGTCAAGATCAGCTGATCTGGCACAGATACTCTGCATGTTCCCACAACCACAGGCTGTCATTTTAAATACATGATCATGATCATGACCACCATCATCATCATCTCAGGTTAACTGAGAACAAGACCCACTAACAGGATCCTAAGTTTTACCTTCATATAACACCACCACAATGCTTAACACCAGACTGGTTACACTAGTAGTTACCTCTCCTTAAAAACTAGTTTTTCTATCACTCGCCTCGTTTGAGCAAGTTAGACCAAACATGATTTCCTAGCACAATGACAGTGAAATAGAATGGCAGAAAACAGAACGGTTACCACAATCCAGTGTTTTAAAGGGTTTGCTGTGTCAGAGCTACATCTGCACAATAACTCAAAAGCTAGATATATTACACATCCTAGCAAAGCAGAATCCTTAAAATTGGCCAAGAGGAGAAAGTAGTTAATGCTTCTGGGAAAAACTTGGTAAAACTATACTCTTTCTTAAAACTCAAAGTGATTTCAACTTTTTAAATAACGTCACAAATCTTCTTCCCTTCTCTAAGTAAGTCTTCCTCTATTTTTCCTTTCCTATTAAATTTACAACGTATTCCAAAAGGGACTAAAAACTCTGGTCCACTGAGGAGTCTACAAGTAGGAGAAACAAATAGAAAATAAAATAGTTAGGAGGTTTTCACAGCACTACTGAATTAATGTTATGTAAGGGTTGTTTTTTTTTTTTTTTAAAGGCAGTTAAATTATTTATTTAAAAAAAATTCCATCCAATTCTTTTCTCTCCACAAGAATACATATCTTGTTCTATGTTTGAAGACGATACTGTCATTAGGAGAGAACAAGAGAGTCTTTTCTTTTGCAATCAGAAAGTAGTCTCCCATCCAAAAGCAACAGTTGACATCTCAGGTCTTCATGGAGGTGTTCTATCCCACTCCATGTAATTCAAAGCCAGCCTCACAATCACCTGGCCTGACTTCAGAATGCTTTGCTGAATCCATTCATTTATGTTGGCTAATTTTTCTACTGCTCTATACTTCACAGGACTACTTTCCTTCCTTTGTACACCCTTAACTCAGAACCCTGGAACATCATCATCAAATCAACTGCTCAAAGAACAATATAATCTGTTCAAGACAATTTTAAAGCATCTTCAATAGCACTACAAGTCACATGTTGTATGTGACATATGAAAATTAAATGCAGATCATTTCTTCCATGTGAGTCACAAAATAAACACACCAATGAAGCATCTAAAATCAAATATTTTAACCTACATTTTGTTGAGGTCTTTGCATAAGTGATTCGAAATCACGTCATTAAGCACAATGTTTGCCAGAAGACTTTTACACAAGAGCAGTTATGTAAAACATAAAATTGGCAAAGCTGATACAGAACAGCTAATGACCTCAAATCAGTGTCCACAGTGGGCTAAGAGAGGTAGCAAATTTTGTTTCACGAGAACTTATGTTTATCTTTTCAGAGCACACAAATATTGTATGTTCTCAAACACGCTACAGTTGCACACTGGTCATATTCAGCAACTGTGTTTTTAATCACCAAATGTACACCTGAAGATCTCACTAAAAAAAATCACAGGAGGCTGAGGTGAGTGGATTGCCTGAGCCTGCGGGTTTGAGACTCGCCTGGGCAACTTGGCGAGACCTCATCTCTACAATAAGTCAAAAATGAGCCGGGCATGGTAGCACGCGCCTGTAGTTCCAGCTACTTGGAAGACTGAGGCGGAAGGATCGACTGAGCCCAGCAGGTCGAGGCTGCGGTGGCCAGGAGTGGCCACTGCACTCCAGTAGGGGCGACAGAGTGAGACTCCAACTCAAAAAAATAAAATAAAAAATATCACAGGCTAAGGGGAGAGAGGGGGCTTTGATGCTGGGGTGCAGCATCACATCTAAAGTGCTGGCAGATAAAAAAATAAAATAAAATGCTGACAATGTTCTTCTTCTTGGTCTGAATGGTAGTTACTTGGAGTTTCTAATTCTTTGCTAAACTGGACATAGCTTTAGGTACTTTTCTACATGAGATATATACATGAGGAGAGAAAATATCTAATACTAAGCCAAGGAGCAACTTAGATACTTTAGGGCAGTCACTATCCAGGCTGTAGCGATTTGGAGCTACATGAGTTAAAATCAGCAGGGGGCAACTTTGTGGAAGGGCAACCTGCTTTGCTGTAAGGTCAGAAGGGATCGAAAAGCTTTTAAAAGGTCAAGCCTAATTCCTACATCTTGCAGGGAAAAAAACTATGATCTAGATAAGTTGTGACTTGTCAGTCCGCTGCGCGTTCTACAGCCAGGCCTAAAAAGAACGTCTATGTAAAACCACAATTGTAATTCTGACACTATACGGCACATGGTGGTTACCAGTTAACCAGGTTTGAACAAAGTTAAGGGGGGGAGGAGAGACACACATGTCCAGTCACGTAAAAATTTAAAAGTACACGTTTTGCCTTCTCAGGATTTCGGAAAAGAAAAGAGAGTGGAAAGGGCACCGAAGAAACCATTTCCCACCAGGACGTTTTAGATCGTGGTATCTCAGAGTCTCTCTTCTAAGGACACTCCTTGGTATCCGGGCCGGAGAGGCCAACACTTACCTGGTAACTGACCACACCGCGGGGGACAGTGCTTAAACTGCTCTTACGTTGGATTCTGGACTCTTTGCAAATTAAAACCCGGACCCAGGAACCTTTCCCTCCTCTTCTCTCACTGTCTCTAAGGCCTGGAGTCAGGCGGCCTAAGAACACCCCCCCAGGCAAGAACGCCCCACCCTGCCCATAACCCGGGTTAGTGTACCAGCAGGCCGCGAACTGCAGGTGACGCGAGGCTACACCCAAACACGCCTGGCAGCCACGACCACCCTAATCACCACATTCTAGAACTCCCACCCTACGCTTTCTTTCAAGTCCACGATGGCTCTCCTTTCCCACCCCCTCTCGGTCCACGAAATAAGCAAGCCCGTCGGCCTAACGCAGGCGAAGAAGCGTGCGAGACCGTTCCCTACACGTCATTCGGAAGCCGGCTCGGCCTTTTGTTCCTCAGGTCAGCAGGCCAGGAATTTTTTTCTGGTAGGATTTCGGGCCCCCGATCCAGGCTGGCCTTATTACACAACGGACGTCCCTCGGCGCCTGCTGAAAAAGGGCCCTGGAAAGCCACGCGACTGCTTTTTGGGGAGGGCAGCACCGTGGGGGCACTTGGGGCGGCAGGTTCCGTCCAAAGCCCAGCTGTGCACAAGTTCGGTCTGGAGCTGGAAGCCGCCGAAAGGGCAGCTCGGCAGCGCCAGCGGTCCCAGCCGACCGGGCCTTAAGGATGACGGGGCTCCCGCTCTTAGGCCGGCGCCCTCGGCCCACAAACCTGCGACGTCTTTTTTGTTTGTTTATTTGCCTTTTCCCCTTGGCTTCCCGGTGAGAGTCGCCCTTGGGCTAGGGCCGCCTCCCTGAAAACCGGGAGAAGGACGTCACAGGGGCAGCGAGCCCGCGGTTGGGAAGGCGCCGCCTGGGCCCCCCCCGCGGGTTTCGGGGTGAACGGCTCGAGGCCTAGCCAGATCCCCCCCTTCACTCGGGGCTTCCGAGGCCGCAAGCCCCGCCCACGTGGCGGACGGCCCGGAGCGCGGGGAGACGACCGCCACACAATGGAGGCAATGGCGGGCCCCGCGCGCCCCCGCGGCCGCGAGCCCCCCGCGCGCCGCGGGCGCCGGAAGGTTCCAGAACCGGCCCGCCCGGTGGGGGGAGGGGAGATAAGCGCGAGGACCCGAGCTCGTCGGGCCGCTACGGGTACTCGAAACCCCTCTCGGAAACTCCACTCAGCCGTTCCGGCCGCCCTCAGAGACGAATGGCCTCCAGTTTGGCCGTCCCGGCCATCGCCGGCGCGGCCGCAGTTCCACCACACTCACCCGTGGACGCCATTTTCTCTCCTTCCTCCTCGTTCTCTCAACGTCCGTCTCCCCCTCGCTTTCCCGCTAGGCGCCGCACTGCGCAGGCGCACAGCCCGCAACCTCGGCCGCTACCATCGGGCCATGCCACGGGGGTGGGGGAAGGAGCGATGACCCACCGCTTCCTCGGTCTTCACGCCCGCGACCCTTGTCCCAGTCCTCTCCAAAGAGCGCCGGACGTGACGCGAGGGTCAAAATAGCACTGACGGGGCTAGAGCGCCGGTGAGCAGGTCTATCAGCCGGAGCGATCCTCCCGCACGAGGCTAGATTGTTGGGAATGGTTACGTCCGCTGGCTCTAGGGAGCGTCTCTGAAGAGTCTGCCCTGGAGAGAAACGGAGAGCGGCGGGAGGGCTGGGGGAAGGGACCCCAGCCTGGAACAACTGCTGACTAATCGGCGGGTGGCGGGGGAGGGGGTGGCGCGCCGGCCACTCGGCCGGGGTCACGCGCCTGGGTGTACGCGGGATGGGTCTTGGAGCCAGAGTCCCGACTCCCAGCTGGGGGCCCCGCCTGGCCTTCCGGGGTGGGGGCGCGCTCCGCAGTGAGTACCCCGGACGCGTGGCCCGGACCAACGTGGGAGGGGGCCGAGGCCGCTCGGCTGGGTGGGGACCCCGGAACGCCGCGCCCGGCTCTGAGAACCCCCAGTAACGGTCGAGGTTGAGAAGGCCCTTTAATTCTCTCCCATCCAATACACTTGTTTTTGCGGAAGGGGAAACTGAGGCCTAAGGCAATTGAGTACTTTCTCAAAGTGACAGAGCTGAGTTCGACCCAGACAGACCCTGGGACCCTCACTCTGTTCCCCACTCCAGTCCTCGCCTTCCCATTCCGTCCTCCCAGCTTCCCAGTAAGGTAGGCAGGTCCTGGTGGTGCACAGATTCAAGAAACGGAGGCAGTCTCTTCGGGTCCCCTCCCACTCTGGGGGCTTTTCTGGCCGCTCAACAAATCCTGCTTTAAAAAACAAAAAACTGAGATCTGGAGGGCTCGGGTCCCAGTTCTGAGTGTCCATGGGCAAGTCCTTCACCCTTACCAACGTTCCCCAAGGGGAGTGGTTGTGAGGGTGCAGAGGAGGCTTGCTGTGGCTGCCTTGGCTCTAGACCCTGCTCGGCTGGCACCTGCCCACCTTCCTGGACCTCAGTTCAGCCCCCTAAGTGGGTTCTTAGGCCCAGCAAAGGGCAGGACTCACCCTTAAAAATCCCCCAGCAGGAAGGACCAGGAAACAAGCTAGTGTCCTTTTTTCAGTGAACACATAGAAAGTACCGACTGTTTACCCTGGGGAACTTGGGAATGAGTAAGAGGAGGTCTTGTCCTATAAGCTAAGACCACCTGCCTAGGGAGACAGACTGGCCATTAGAGTCATGATGTAGGGGGCCAGAGAAAGGGAAGGGCACATTTGAGCTGGGCTTCAAAGGGTGAATAGGAGTTTGCCTGTTAGAGAGATAGAGGAAAGGACATTGCAGGCAAGCTTTCCACATTTTTCCTGCAGTAAACCAGTAGATGGGAACAATGCCCTCAGCAAGGGAGCATATTAGGCAGTCTTCTTGTCTCCTAGGATCCTGCTTCCTGCCCTGAATCACCTCAGTGGGAGTTCTGAGACAGAGAGGCGTTCCAGGGGTGAAGAGGTTCCAGAGGGCCTATAGGACAGGCTGGATGTAGGGGAGCACAGGTAAGAAAGACTTGGGGGCAGGGATTGGCCATGACTGAGGGCAAAGCTGGAACCAGCTAGGCAGGAGGCCACCTCCATACTGAGGCCTTCTCTTGGTAGGCCAGTTGATGGCTATCTGGGCCTCCCACAATTAGTGGGGATGGTAGTTGCTTATTGGGCGGGAGCTGTGGGCCAGGCTCTGCCTTAGCTTATTTTCTTTTTTTTCATTATCCCGTGAAGAAAGGATTCTCTTAATCCCCATTTTACAGATGAGGAAAGAGAGGCTCGGGGGTTGGGAAACTTGCTGGAGACACAGCAGAAAGAGGTGGGTGGAGTGGATAGTGGAACCTTCCCGTGCAAAGAGAGGCTCAGGCCAGAGGAGCTGTGTGCAGGGCTGGGGAGGAAGGGGAAGTCTCAGTCCCCGGTCACTCAGTATGGCTCAGGGAACTGGACTCCTGCTGGCTTCCGGTGGCCCTCCTTGCCCATTGGCTGCTCCCCTCCTCGGCAAGGGCAGCTGAGGCCATCTGGACCTCTGAGGCTGGGCACAGTGGTGGGAGACAGGAGAGAGCCAGCGATGGCCCTGAATTTGCCCTGGGGGACTGTACGTCTCTTTCTGGGAGTCCTGGGCCCCAGTTCAGCATCCCTGTGCCTTCCCCTCAAGACTCCTCTTCGGAGCCCATCAGGACTCAGGACTCTGTGCCTGTTCCCTGCCCATCCTCACACATAGGCAGGCGGATGGCAAGATGGTGAGTTAGGGTCTGGGCTCCGTCTGCTGTGGCCAAGCTGTTGGGCCTGTCTCTCCAGCCTCAATTTCTGCCTCTGTAAAATGGGACTGTTGGTAAGGAAGATGAGAGGGGATCCGTGAGGTAAAAGCTGCAATACTAATCACTGTTGTTACTGTTTTCCTTTGCTCCCAGCACACAGCCCCAAGACCACCCTTGCCCACCCTCGGCCAAGCCATGCATGCCCAGGCCCCCCGGGTGCTGCCTCTCGCCGCCTCCGTCCTGCTGCTGCTGCTGTGCGGCCTGTGGCTGCTGGGAGCTGGCCCCCGCCTCACCCTGACCCCGGAGCTGCTGCTGGACCCCTGGCAGGGTGAGGGCAGCTACACAGACCTCCGAGGAGGCAGGAGACTTGCTGTAGGGCCTAAGACCGCGTGGTGGGAGCCATATGTGCTCTGCGGTAGTCAAGAGGGATGAGACACACAGCGGAGAAGGAAGAGCAGAGGACCCAACAGAGGGGCCAGCAGGGTGGGGTGTGAACCTTGGGTAGGAGTTCTCTTCTGATGGCCTTCCTTTCTGACAGCTTTGCCCTGAGATAAGAACTAACACGTGGAGCTAAGCCTGAGGATGGGGAGGAGGTGCTGGGGGTTCATGGAGTGGCCCTCGCCCAGGTTCTGTTTCCCAGTAATAACAAACAGCTCCACTTTACATTTGAGGAACCCAGATGGTGCTCCGAGAGGTTAAGTGATTTGTCAAAGACCACACAGCTGGGGGTTGGTGGGGGCGGGGAAAGCGGTAGCTCCGGGATTGAAGCAGGCAGTGTCATCTGAACTGCTCTACTGGGTGTGAGTCAGGTAATGTGTGTGAAGCACCCTCACGATGCTCTGCAGAGTGGAGGTTTAACACAGCAGGGGAGTAGCCACAGTGTCTGGAAGCCCTTGCCCCCCCTACCAATGATTAACTGCTGGCAGTGGGCAGACTGGCTTACAGGGAGGGAGGCTGGCTCAGCGATGGCCCTGGCACACCTGGGATGGCCTTGGAGGCTGGGGCCACCAGCCAGGCACATGAGCCCCTTCTCTCTCCCAGCGCACCGGCTACTGACCCATGCCCTGGGCCACACAGCCCTGCCGGGCCTGCTCCTGAGCCTGCTGCTCCTGCCCACCCTGGGCTGGCAGCAAGAGTGCCACCTGGGCACTCTGAGGTTCCTGCATGCCTCCACCCTGCTCACGCTGGCCACTGGGCTGCTGGCTGTGCTGCTGGCAGGCCTTGGGGTGTCCGGTGCCGCCGGCGGCTGTGGATACATGCCTGTCCACCTGGCCATGCTGGCTGGGCAGGGCCACCGCCCCAGAAGGCCCCATGGGGTTCTGCCACCGTGGCTGCTACCATGGCTGCTGCTGGTCCTGACTCCACTGCTCAGCTCCGAGCCGCCCTTCCTGCAGCTCTTTTGCGGCCTCTGTTCTGGCCTAGCCTGTATCCTTTGCCTGAGCCCCCAGCCGTGGGGATGCGTGGGTTTGTCGGTACCTGGGAGGGAAGTGGCTCAGGGAGGTCAGGTCCAAGCAGTGCCAGGAAGCTGTGCACACACATTCCAGGAGCATCTCTGAGCCTCCTCTGGGCCATGCTGTGGGCTGGGGACTGGCGGTTCAGGGCCGGGAGGGGGTGCCAGCTACAACTTTTTTTTTTCTGAGTCAGGGTCTCACTCTGTTGTCCAAGCTGAAGTGCAGTGGTATGATCATGATGATCATGGCTCACGGCAGTCTCGACCTTTTGGGTTCAGGTGATCCTGACAC
>NW_007258191.1:478966-486615 GCF_000164805.1 Carlito syrichta | reverse complement strand
TCCTGCCTCAGTATTCCAAGTAGCTGAGACAACAGGCACGAGCCACCACGCTCGGTCCCAGTTACAATGTAGAGGAGCCTGGGAGGACTGAGGTGGCCTGTGCCTGACATGCTCAGTACCTGTCAGAAAAACAGCACCACTGGGGAGGACAGGCTGACCCCTGAGGTCATTCTGGCTTTCAAAGGGAAGCCTGTTTGGGACTGGTGACACCAGCTCCCCAGGCCTGTCCAAATGGAGAGTGTGTTGGCCTGGCTGAGGGCAAGGGGGCTATATCTATGGGGCTTCTTCCTGTAAGGGTGGGCTTTGAGTCACAGACCTGAGCAGGCACACCAGGGACCCAGAGACACTGAATCAGGGGCAGCTGAAGCAGACGGTGAACCCAGGCTTGGGGTGAAGCACATCCAGTTGCATCTGGCTGAGTAGCTTGGATGGGTCTCTTTTCCTATCAGCCTCTACTGCTGGCCAGGGTGGTGCTATTCCTTGTTGGGCTCCAGTGAGGAGATACAAGGGGGGCCAGCACACCCAGCATGGTGTGGCATGTGGTGTGGGCCCACTTGTGGCTGGTTTGGGTTTTCCTTGACCGGCCGCCCTTCCCTGGGCAGGCAGATGCAGCTGGGGCCTTCCGCTGGCTGGAGCTCTCGGAGCCACGGCTGCAAGCACTGCAGGAGGGCGTCTTGTGCAGGACCCTCGCAGGGTGCTGGCCGCTGAGGCTGCTTCCCACCCCGGGCACCCTGACCGAGTTGCCTGTCACCCATCCTGTTGGAGTGAGGTGAGGGAGACACCTGCCCGGGTGGTGGACCCTGTGGCAGGGCTGGCAGTCAGGCCCTCTTCTACTTCTCTTCCTCCAGGCCTCCCACCCCTGGCCTCTGGTCCCACTGTGAAGGCTTGGTGCCGCTCCAGCCGGGCCTGAGGCCTGTGCAGCCAACTTGGAAGGGCTCCTCGGAGGTGGGCCTGGACTGGACAGGGGCCACTTTCTCCCCAGGGACGCCGCTGTGGGCAGCCCTAGATGAGCAGATGCTGCAGGAGGGGATCCAGGCCTCTCTCCTTGATGGGCCAGCCCAGGGGCCTCGGAGCCCACTGTGGCTGCCCAAGTCCTCTGTCTCCTCTCTGCGGTAAAGTAGGGTGGGCAGAGGTGGGATCCCCTAGTGTGGGGACTGGGGATGGCCCTGACACTCCCTCCTTGTCCCTTCTATACCCCACAGGTTGCAGCAGCTGGAGCGCATGGGCTTCCCCACAGAGCAGGCGGTGGTGGCACTGGCAGCCACAGGCCGTGTGGAGGGTGCTGTGTCACTGCTGGTTGGAGAGCAAGTGGGCACGGAGGCCCTCGTGACTGAGGGGAAGGGTGGGCCGGCCCACCTGGAGGGTCCTGGGCCCCCTTAGCCCAGGCAGAGTGTGGGGGCACAGGCAGGCCTTCAAGTGAGCGCTGGCCTATGGGTAGGTAGCCTGAGCCCCTGCTCTACTGAGGGCTGGAGTGGGGCAAGGGAGGCACCCCCCTCACACAGCTTGCTGCCTCGGTACTTGTTTAGAATAAAAACTGGTTTGTTTTTTAACCTGAACCTCCTTGGAGGCAGCAGTTGTGTCTGACTCTTTTGTGTTGGCAAGAGGGGGATGGATGGATGGATGAATGAATGAACAAGCTTTGAATGAGTGACTGGTTACAGGAGAGCTGTTGCTTGATGTCCAGAGGTGGCACTCCTGCCCCCGTGCCGTGTAACCTCTTTCTCCAGGAGGCTGTCTCCAGCATAGAGCATTCTCCATCACTGGTTTCCAGCAAATTCCCCCCACCCTACCCCCAGGTCTCTGCCTAGACAGCCCCTTCCCAGCTGTCCCCCTCTGAGCACACACTGAGACCAGGCTGGGTGGGAATTGGGCAGGGGCCTTTATTGGCCAGTATACATCTTCCTCCCGGTGTCTGTCAGAAGCACTTGTGGCAGCAGGCGACCCCTGCTTCTCCATGTCCCAAACCCACCTGGGACACTGGGAAGGGGCTGGGAGCTCAGGGGCAGAACTGAGGCAATCCGGTCAGAGATTAGGCAACCTGAGCCAGGGTTGGGAACCCAGCACAGGAAAGCGAGGAGTACAGAGAGGCTCCCCAAGGTTGGGCTGGGGAGGAGGTGGAGGGAGACTGTGGCCCTCTTAATCCCTGCGTGTGCTGAGGGCCGGACAGCTCCAGCTCCTGATCCCTCAGTGCCTCTGGGCCTGGAGGCTGAGGCTGCTGATGAGAAGACAAGCGTCGTACCTCTACCCCCTCCCTGAAGGCCTGCATCACCCCATGTCACAGAGGGAAGCTGAGGCCCAGGCCTCACTTCTTGCCTGGGCTGCCACGTTTCTCTCAGACCCCATGCCTGCTCAGCCTCAGACAAGTGCAGGATGCCAGGACCAAGACCTGCCTACTCCTACGGCCTAGATGGCAGAAAGGACCTGAGGGCATTAATAAATACAGGCAGGCGGTCCCCGGAGGCAGCTGGCCAAGTCCAGGCTAGGAAGGGACACCCGGCCTGGTCCACCCCAGGGGCTGCCACCGCCCTCAGCCTCTCTCGTTCCGGCTCCTGGGGGCCACGATCCGGTAGTTGGCTGTGTGTCCTCCCCTCTTGCCCCGAAGGAGGCTGGGGGTGCCTGTGCCGGCAGGGCCTGCCCCGGACCCCAGCTCCGGTTCTGCCAGAGGGAAGGAGAAGGAGAGAGGCTACGTTAGGGGGGGGTCCATGTGGGATGCCCACCTCCCTTTGGCCCTCTGGGGGATGGTGGGACCAGGCACCCTCTGCCAGATGCAATCCACCCTGGTGTCTGGGAGCAGAGCTGTGGGAAAGAAGGGGTTTGCATGCTGGTCAGTGCCTGCCCCAGGACCTACCAGCCCCTCAGCCCAATGACGGCACTCAGGGCCCCTACTGGATACTGCTTTGTCAAATGGGCATAACCAGACTCACCATGTTTACGAAATGTTTAGCACATAGCAAAATCTCTGTAAGGAGTGTAGTTCTTTTTTTCTATTCCTTATTTTGGGATGGAGGTGTGCCCCAAATCATCATCCCCATTTCATAGCTGGGTAAACTGATCTAGTGACTTGGGCTAGGCCACCATTGGGGGAGAGAGCTTAGGAGGGCTGGGCTCTGCAACTGACCTACTGGGCAGCCTAGGGCAAGTTGGACCCTTGTCGGGGCCTCTGCTATCTTATTTCTAAAACCAGGGGCAGTTTCAGATAGACTCTGAGGTCCCAGGCAGCTCCAATAATTGTTGAAATTTATGTCAATGGGGTTATGGTGAGATATGTCCCAACCTGGACATAAGCTGTACTCCAAGAGTAAAAATGAATAGTTGACATACTTGCCACCTGGAAAACCCCTACTTATTCTTCAAAACCTAGAGTGTTTGCATCCATTAATGTACAGAAAAAAGCAAACCCAGAGCAGGAACCACCCCCTCCAGGAAGCCTTCTATGACTATCACCTCAGTCCTTCTCATAGTTAAATGAGCAGGCCAGACAGGTCAGGATAGGCTGTTTTTCCTATGGGGAGAGGGATATTCAAGGAGGAGAGCCCCAGGATGAAGGATTTGACTGAGGCTCCACAGCCCTGTTCACAGGACGGACACTTGCACTCTAGTGAGCTCCAGCTTCCTACTGAGAGCACTGCCAGGGAGTGGGCTATACCTTTATAATCATAACTGCCAGTGCCCTGACCCTGTATGCCCCAGCCTCCCGGGCACCTCTGGGCTGAGATTTGGGGCCCCTGGAGCAGAAAGACACGTGAGGTCACTGTCAAGGGACATTCCATGCCCTAAATCAGGGAGCATGGGAGGAGGGTGGCACAGAGCACTGGCTCCAATGCCAGCTAGGGTCACGTCCTGGCCCCATTGTGCCAGGACTTTTGGGCAAGTCACAGGACTTCAAAGGCTCGTCTGGAACATGGGGATAATACTCTCGTCACACCCTTGCGTTTAATGTGACTGGGACTGGAAAATGGTTTTCACAGTAAATGCTGGATTATCATGGCTTCAACCCAAGTCGCCTGCAGGTCTGTCACTGTGAGTTGGTCATGAGATGCTGTTATGACATGATCACCTTTGGGGCCCTGAGTTTCCCCTGGGCCCCACTCAGTGCCTGGCTGAGCAGAGGTGTCAGCAAAACTTTGTTGATAGAGCCGGAAGAGCCAGCGCCTTAGAGGAGAGAACTAGGGTGGACCCCTGCCTGGCCTTTCTGTTGCTATCCTGGTGGCCCTGAGGGAGTCACATGAGCTCCCTGAGCCTCTGTTTCTTCATCTGTAAAATGGGCATGGTATTGCCCACCTAGCAAACTTACTGTAAGGACTGGAGATGACCAATGGAAATCCCCCAGTCCAGGTGGGCCAGACATATAGTCGCTGTTTCTATTATCATCATTGCTGATTATAACCTAAACACAAACCCCATCAGAGTCCTTAGTACCTGCTCTGTATGCTGAGCCAATGGGGAGGGTTCCATCTCTTTCTCTGTTCCCCTCCTTCCGCACCTCTCCCTTCAAGGCTCCCATTCAAACTGGCTCGAGGTCTCCTGGGCTTATGGCCACTGACAGTGGGCATGGACCTTCCTAGGTGCTGGGCACTTTCTCCTTGAGCTGTCAGACAGAGCCAGCTGAAGGCAGGAAGGGACAGATCCAAGGCCACAGTGGCCCAAACATGTCCCTTCTAGCTCCTGCCCTAATCCTCCAGGGAGGTGGGGGACACCTGAAAAGGTGCTGAGAGCCTGCGATTTGGTCCTTGGTCCCTCTCTGTTAGAGGGGAGGAGGTCTGGGAGATAGTCATTGATGTTTCCATAAGTTAGAGAAGCCATGTGGCATGGGTGTGGGGGGCATTTGGAAGCAGACTCCCTACACTTTTCAACCTCTGGGCTGTTGCCCACATGGGACTCTCTGTCAGGGCTGCCCCACCTGGGACACTCATAGGGATCTTCCAAGACCCCATGCAGGTGTTCCTTTTTCTAGAAAGTCTTTTCCAATCCCCTGCGAGGAGGACTGCTGCTCACCCACATCCTTCTGTGCTCCCATACCCCATATTGCTACAGATATTGAGGACTGCCTGCTCCCCACGGCAGGGACCTATCTGCCCTCCAGGGCCCCAGCACCCCCATAGGCCTGGCATTCAGTAGGTGCTTCCTATGCTCTTGCTGAATGAAGGAGGCTTGACTCTAACCTTGACCCTCATCCCCCCTTGGGATCTCAGTTTCTCAGTCTGTAAAATAGACGTGAGGTTGGCCATGAGTCGAGGTCTCTGTGCACAGATGTGCTTACTGGGCCGTAAGATGGGAGCAACTGGGCAGATGAGGAACGGAGTCCTTGGGCAGTCAATCTCTTCCTCTCTCCAAAGTCAGCCACAGGCTCCCATTTAATGGGATAGAGGCCTCCTCAGCCTTACCCCCAGGAGCCAGGTGCAGGGAGGGGCACTGCCTACCTGGTGTCTAACCTCCTCCTGGGTCACCTACCTTCCAGGACCTTCTCAATCTGGGCCCTGCCAGATCCTGTAGCCACTTTCTGGTCTTTTGACCTTTGCTCATGCTGTTCTTCTGCTCGTTCACTCTCCCCAGATCCTTGACCTTCAGATCTCCACTTAGACATCACCTCTTCCAGGAAGCCCTCTCCAACCTCCCCTGGGTCAGGCCAGGGGCAATTCTGTGTTCCCACAGCTGTCTGTAATCATTCCTACGTGGTACATCTCACCTTGTGTCTCACTGCCAGTGTTAGGACTCTCCCCAGCACCCCAGCACCCTAAGCTCCATGAGAGCAGGGCTATGTCTATATTATCTTGTACCAACAAGGTGCCTGGCACAGAGCAGGTGCTCATTCACTTGAGAACTAGTTACCAGAGCCTTCTCTATGTCAGACATCACCTGCTGGGAGGATGAAAGGATGAAGAATGATTATCTGCTGCCTGGGTCAAGCATTGAAAGGTGCCTCCTGCATGCCCAGGCCTTCCCAGGCCCTTCCTGAAAGGGGCTGCCCCTGCCTGCCCGCCCTGCCATTACCTGGCCAGATGATGGCTTCCAGCAGGGTGACCCGTCTGGCCAGGAGCTCCAGCTGAGCCTGCTGCTGCAGGAAGCTCTGTAAGCTAGGAGCCTGATGGGAGATCGAGAAGAGCAGACGGTGCGAGTCTGGCCTCCAAGGGCTGGGCTGGGGAGCCAAGGGGGGAGGGTGGGAGGGCAGTGGCAGTTGGATTCAGGGCAGGAGTGTGGGAGTGAGTCTCTAAGGTGGGGACAGGGCTTGCCTGGCTCCTCAACTGACCATATGGGTGGGAAATTGCTGGGTGAATGCCTGGGGTGAGAGGTCTGGCTCTTAGGCCCCTACAGGGACCTGCAAAACAAGTTAGGAGGACCAAAGGGGGAACTGCAATGGTGACACCTGGAGCCAGAAGGGCCTGCCCTGTGACAGCCTCTGGGGGGTTATGGGGGAGGAGGGTCAGAACTGGTAGGTGATATATCACCCACAATCCCCTGGGGCTTGAGCCTGGCTCTCTGTCACCCACAGTCCCCTGCACTCTGGAATCTAGCTCTGTGACCTACTGTCCTGTGGGCCTGATACTGTTACCCACAATTTCTCTAGATCTGAAGACTGACTGTGATTCTCTGCACTGCTAGAGTCTGACTCTGTTACCCACAATCCTCTGCTGGTCTGGAGTTTGGTTCCATTGCCTGCAATTTCTTCCAGACACAAAGTCTAGTTCCCTGCAGGTCTAGAAACCACACTACCCACAATGCCAGGGGCCCAGGTCTGATCACAGGGGTGAGGCCCATGTTCTAGGGTGCCCCTGTGCCTGAGGAGGAGGGGACCATTCATTGAGGGATAGGCAGTTGTGACCTCTCAGGTCCCAAGTTTCCCAGGGCAGGCACCTTCTCCAGTCTCATGACTGGGCTTAGGCCAGTTCCACCCCAGGAAGCCTTGGGAAAGGCTGGCAGGCAGAGGCCGGGCTGTCTGTCAGTCTGTCTGTCTCTACTCACCATAGAGCCCAATCATTGTTTCCAAGATTAAAACCCTCTCAGCTAAAATCTTCAAAGCCTCGCGTAGTTGGTGCAACCCCTCCCCCTGTGGAGGAAAGAGACAGATGCAGCCGTGAAGGGGGCAGGGAAGGGGGCCCTGCAAAGCCTGCTCGTGGCCCATGCCCCACCCGGGACATGCACCTGCAGCCCCGTGCCACTGCCACAGCCCAGGGCCCACGGACAGCCAGAACAAGACCAGGAGGGGACAGCAGGGAGCAGGGCAGGCGGAAGCCATTTGTGAAGAACCTCTCAGAAGGTCCCGTTGGTCCCAGCTGGCTGATCTCTCCCAACACCCTTGCAAGTCCGCAGTAGCAGAACAGCTGTCCCAGGGCCTGCCACGGAACCTGTCCCAGAGCCAGCACTGAGCCTGTTATGGGACTCACCCCAGAGGTTGCCATGAGTCCCCTTGCCATCCTCTAATCTCTGCCAACTAATGTTGGGACACTAGTTGCCATCCCATCATTTGCATGATGCCTGCCACATCCCCCGGACACCTACACTCTTATTTATTTCATAAACTTTTGTTTTTTTTTGAGTTGGAGTCTCACTCTGTCGCCCAGACTGGAGTGCAGTGGCCGCTCTCGGCCACTGCAGCCTCCACCTGCTGGGCTCCGGCGATCCTTCCGCCTCAGCCTTCCAAGTAGCTGGAA
>NW_007258191.1:477063-478804 GCF_000164805.1 Carlito syrichta | reverse complement strand
TGCCCAGGCAGGTCTCGAACCCACGGGCTCAGGCAATCCACTCACCTCAGCATCCCAAAGTGCGGGATTACAGGCTGAGCCACCGAGCCTGGCTCCATATTCTTTAAATTCACCTTTTGCCTTACATTTTCATGGTAACCTCGCCCTAACTAATTTACCCTAGCAGTGAGATTAGGCTAGCTACTGGTATTTCTATTCATGCCAAAATGAATATACAGAAGTTCCTAGACTTCTGGTGTGGTTATGTCCTGATAAACCCATTATAAGTCAAAAGTGCATTTTCAATTTAGGATGTTTTCAGCTTAGGTTGGGCTTACCCAGAAGTAACTCCATTGTAAGTTGAGGAGTGTACTAAATGCCTACGGCTTTCACACCATCATAAAGTTGAAAAATCGCAAGTTGAACCACCATAAGTGGAGAACCACCAGTATATGAGTAAAATGAGAAAATGATTGAGGTCAGGTGTGGTGGTTCACGTTCGTAATCCAAGCACTTTCTGTAGCAGCAGGATCACTTGAGCCTAGGAGTTCGAAGCTGCAGTGAACTATGATTGCACCACTGTACTCCTGTGAGACCTTGTTCCTAAAAATAAAAATAGACAGTGGCTCACACTTGTAATCCCTGCACTTTGGGAGGCTGAGGCAAGAGGATTGCTTGAGCCCAGGAGCTCAAGACCAGCCTAGGAAATAGTGAGACCTTGTCTCTACAAAAATTTAAAAATTAGCCAGGTGTTGTGGCATGCACCTGTAGTCCCAGCTACTCAGGAGGCTAAGGTGGAAGGATTGCCTGAACCCAGGAGGTCGAGGCTGCAGTGTGCCATGATCATGCCACTTCCCTCATGCCTGGGTGACAGAGTAAGACTCCAACTCAAAAAAATAAAAAATAACAAAAAATAAAAATTAGGCTGAGCATAGTGGCTCACACCTGTAAACCTTGCACTTTGGGAGGCCAAAGCAAGGGGATCACTTGAGCCCACGAATTCAAGAACAGCCTGGGCAACATAGCAAGACCCTGTCTCTATAAAATAAATCAAATCAAATCTTTATGTTGCATCACTGTAGGGGAACTTGTGCTTAAAATGCTGGCAAACCTGGGGCCCAGTATTCCTTCTCCAGTCCTTCTCACCTTGAGCTCCCTCCCAGGAAAATAGCACTCACCCCTCCCAGGGCTTGGAGTCTGACGGGTCCGTATTCTGGCATGTCCTAGTACCTCACCTTCAGCTCAGCCTTCTCCTCTCAGCAGCATTGGCCTGCTTCTCCATGTCTCTGACTCCCAGGCCCCAAGGATATGGCAATGAGCCCACAAAGCCCTCCTCCAGGGCCACCCAGCTCTGGGGCTCTCTACTTCCCACGTGGTGCCGGCTGCTGCCCCTCATGCCAGAGACCTCACTGGCCAGCACTCACTTTCGCTTCCTCCCAATCTGTCTGTCCTTTCCTTCCCCAACATAGGGTCCACGGTCTTGCCAACACTCCACACTCCCTGACTCCTTCTTTCCTAGTCCAGACCAAAGCTATTTCCGGAATGAAGAGCTCTCAATTTTTATTTTTTTATTTTATTTATTTTATTTTTTGAGTTGGAGTCTCACTCTGTCGCCCAGACTGGAGTGCAGTGGCCGCTCCCAGCCCCAGCCACCGCAGCCTCGACCTGCTGGGCTCCGCGATTCTTCCGCCTCAGCCTTCCGAGTAGCTGGAACTACAGGCGTGCGCTACCACACCCGGCTAATTTTTTTTTAATTTATTGT
>NW_007258191.1:475384-477043 GCF_000164805.1 Carlito syrichta | reverse complement strand
CTCACCTCAGCCTCCCAAAGGCGCGGGATTACAGGCTGAGCCACCAAGCCCGGCTAAGAGCTCTCAATTTTTAATGGTGCACCAGGATGGCACTTGGAACTAGCCCAGCCCTGACAACATCTGGAAGTCTCTCTCGGTGTCCTTTGCTAGTACAGATAAGTGAAGGGATGTATAATGTGCATATTTGTACAATTATAATCCAACCCTCTAAGGTAGCTGTTCCCCACAAAACGTCTAAACAACTGAGAGGTCTTCCAACACATCCATTATGAGTATGGGACTGTCCTTTATGATCCAGCTGCCGTGTCCATGTCACATGGATTGGACTGCGCTCAGGCCGCTGAGTGACCACTTTGGCCCGGGGAGGGTGGTCCCAGAGTCATCACAGGCTCCATGCCAAAGTAGTCCCTCTTCAGGTAGTACAGGAACAAGATCTTAAAAAGACCTTCAAATGTTCCAGGAAGCCATTCTTGGCATGGATAGCGGGACAAGCAGACATCATGGACCTCCTAATGAAGTACAATAAAAGGACACCATGTTCCCCAACGGGTGCTCCTGCCAGGAGTATTTCACCTGCATCTCATCATGAAGAAAGAACCAGACAAACTTAGACTGTGGAAAGTTCACAAAATGACAAAGTCAAGAGAAGGCTGGAAGGTGGCTCATGCCTATTAATCCTAGCACTTTGGGAGGCCGAGGTAGTATTGCTTGAACCCAGGAGTTCAAGACCAGCCTGGGCAACATAGTGAGACTCTGTCCCTACAACAACAACAAAAAGAAATTAGCTGTGCATGGTGGTACATGCTTGTAGTCCCAGCTACTCAGGATGCTGAGGTGGAAGGACTGCCTGAACCCAGGAAGTTGAGGCTGTGGGAAGCCATGATAGTCGTGACTGTGCCACTGCCCTCCAGCCTGGGCGATAGAGTGAGACTGTGACACACACACACATACACACACACACACACACACACACACACACACACATACACACACACACAGTCAAGAGAAGAAGAAAAGAGCAGGAGACCAGCCCTAGATTAAAAGACTAGAGATGTCACAGCCAAATGCAACATGTGAATCTTGACCAGATTTTGGAATTTTTTTTTTTTTTAGTTGGAGTCTCACTTTGTCACCCAGGTTGGAGTGCAGTGGTACAGTCATGACCATCATGGCTCACCACAGCCTTGACCTCCTGGGCCAGATGATCCTTCTGTCTCAGCCTCCCAAGTAGCTAGCTGGGACTACAGGCAAGCATACCTAGCTACTGTTTTGTGGAAATTAGGTCTCACTATGTTGTCCAGAATGGTCTCAAACTCCTGGGCTCAAGCAATTCTCCTGCCTCGGCCTCCCAAAGTGCTGGGATTATAGGCATGCGCCATCATGCCCAGCTAAAAACTATTTTATATAAATGTAGAATAGCCTAAACATAGTGTTTAAGAAGTCTACAGTATTATACGGTAATGTCCTAGGTCTTCAAATTCACTCACTCACCCAGGGCAACTTCCAGTCCTGCAAGCTCCATTCATGGTAAGTGCCCTAGAGAGGTGGACCATTTTAAATCTCTCATACTGTATTTTCTTTTTTTTTTTTTTTTTTGAGTTGGAGTCTCACTCTGTCGCCCAGACTGGAGTGCAGTGGCCCCTCCCCGCCCCCCCAGCC
>NW_007258191.1:465962-475332 GCF_000164805.1 Carlito syrichta | reverse complement strand
CTCACCTCAGCCTCCCAAAGGCGCGGGATTACAGGCTGAGCCACCGAGCCCAGCTATACTGTATTTTCACTGCATCTTTTCTTTTTCTTTTTTTTCGAGTTGGAATCTCACTCTGTCACCCAGACTGAAGTGCAGTGGCACACTCACAGCCACGGCAGTCTTGACCTGCTGGGCTCAGGCGATCCTTCCACCTCAGTCTTCCAAGTAAGTGGAACTACAGGCACATGCCACCATGCCCAGCTAATTTTTTGATTTATTGTAGAGACGAGGTCTCACCAAGTTACCCAGGCTGATCTTGAACCCATAGGCTCAGGTAATCCTCTCATCTCGGTCTCCCAAAGTGCTGGCATTACAGGCATGAGTCACCATGCCCGGTCCACTGTACCTTTTCTATGTTTGGATACATACTTTACCATTGTGTTATAATTGCCTACAGTATTCAGTACAGTAATACACTGAACAGATTCGTAGCCTAGGGGCAACAGGCTATGCCATGCAGCCAAGTATGTAGTAGGCTAGACCGTCTAGTTCTGTGTAAGTGCACTCTGTGATGTTCACACCATAACAAAATCGCCTAATAACATACTTCTCATAATGTCTCCCTGTCGTTATATAACACATGACTGTACTAGTAATTGGTCAATCTGGAGAAAGGGCAGGATGATATTCATTGTACCCACTTTTCCCTGTATATTTGAAGAATTTCAAAATGAAATCTGGGGAAAGTATTTAAAAATCCACTGTTTGGAGCCCCTCCCAGATGAGAGGCCCACTGTGCTGATGACACTGCAGTTCCCTCCAGCCTGGTCTATCTTCTGCACTCTGGATCTAAGTGTCCAGGGTCTCCAGGACACCCCTACTCGGCTGTAACACAGACACCTCCCATATATGCTTGCTTCTCCTGCTTCTCTCTTTTTCTTTTTCCAAGGTGAAGTCTCACTCCATCACCCAGGCTGGAGTGCAGTGGCACACTCATGGCCACTGCAGCCTCAACCTGCTGGGCTCAGGCGATCCTTCCACCTCAGCCTTCCAAGTAGCTGGAACCACAGGTATGCGCCACCATGCCCAGCTAATTTTTTGATTTATTGAAGAGAAGAGGTCTTGCCAGGTTGCTCAGGCAGGTCTCAAACCATGGGCTCAGGCAGTCCTCTCTCCTCAGCCTCCCAAAGTGCTGGGAGTACAGGCTTGAGTCACCACATCCGACCCTGTTTCTCTTTTACTATCTGAAGTCTCCCTTGACTCCTTACTCCCCTCCAAACCAGCACACCCTCCTCCCAGTTCCGGCCCCCCAAGTCTCTCACCAGGATGACCACAACAGCTTCTGCCTAGTCTTTCTCTTTCTGCCTCTCCCATTGTCTACATGGCAATCAGAGGAATATTTTGCAAACAAGAATCTGACCACAGCACTCCCCTGCTTATAGATACCTCAGTGAATCCCCACTGCCTATATAACAAAACTCAAGTTCCTTTATATGGCCTCCTCAGTCCTGAACGCTTCTTTGGCCTCTCTCTCCCTCTCTGCCTGTCACATTGCCACTCTCAGTATTTGCAGCTCCTCAAAGACTCCAGGCTTGCTCTTGCCCCAGGGCCTTTGCTCTTGTCCTCTCTTCCCTCTGAACACCATGTGCCTGGTTAATTCAGCTTTGAGCCTTAGCCTATCTCCTCCTTCACATAACTAAAGTGTCTCCCATCACAGCTGAACTCCCTCTGGCCTGTGGCTGTTGACTACAGGTCTTTTCCCCCCATCTCACTGTGACTACCCTGAGGGTGGGGACTATGTCTGAGTGACATCTGTGTCCCCAGTACCCAACTCCAGGCCTGGCACCCACAAAGGAGATGCCTGGGGAACAGTAGCTGGTTCTCTGGCCCTGGAAACTTAAAAGCCTGGGGTCCAGTTTCCACTCTGCCAAAGATTCTCTCTGCAGATAGGCCTTCGTTTTCCTGTCTAAATGAGAGCTTTGATCTAGCTAGATGAGCAGGCTCAGCCGTCACACCAGTTCCTGCAGTGCACACCATGACCACCAGGTGTCACTGCCGAGCCACAGCTGGGTCAGCATCATTAAAAGATGCACTAAGGGGAGGTTGGTAGGTAGAGTGTATATAGGAGCCCTCGGGACATTCCCAGCACTGAACCCCATTCCCCCATGCCCCCAAAAGAGCTGGTCCTTCAGCTCACAAAGCCTCATGCAACCCTCAGGCCAGCGGGTCCCCTCCCAGGCAGGTAGCAAGCAGGGCAGGGTGCAGGTGGACGAGCGGGGAAGAAGGTAGATGGGCAGGCGTCCTGCTACCTCTTGGGAGTCCCTCCCACAGGTGGTCCTGGGTTTGAGAACTGGTTTAGGGTAGCCTAGGCATTTGCTCCCTGGCCAGGGGTCCCCATGAAGGAACAGAACTGCCCAGCCTAATTTGTCCTTGATCTCACATCTCCCATCTCTTCTGGGCTGGGTAGAAATGTGTTCCCAGACCAAGGGCCTTGGGAAGAGGCCAGTGAGGGGAAAAAGGGAGGCAGAAGGCTGGGCTCACGAGTCTGCCTGATCCCCAGCTCAGCTCATGCTCATATATTGGCAGCATTCTTAAGAGGCTCTGGGGCCATGGCATGGGGGGTAGGAGGGAATGCAGGGGCAGCAGCAAGGGGCTGGGAGAGGCTTCTAGAGAGGTAGCAGGGCCCCAGAAGTCATGAGGAGACATGGGGGAAGACTCGTGCAGGATGGGGGCTCCCACGGCTGTATCTATCACTGACCCCACAACCAAGAATTGAGAGGATAGGGTAGGTGCCACCGCATCCTCACTAACTAGTGACTGCCAGGAAGTAGGGCGTCCCAGCCAGACTGCAGTGGGGAGGAGTGGTATGAAGGGAGACATGATACCATCCCCAAAAGAGATCCTTGGTTGTCTCCTGCTTCCATTCTGTCCATTTTCAAAATGACTCCTGTGTCAGCGATGATTTCCAGGTCCCTGCATTGTGGAGCTTTTGGGCATGGTGCATTCAGGGTCCTAGTCCTTCCCCATGTGTTTCCTGGGTGAGTAGATTTCTAGGCCCTGAAATTAATTCACTACAATTATCCTCAATGACTATGAAGATGTCTAGGACTTTACACTAATCATGGGATTTTTGAGTGTGTGGTTTCTAGGTCCTCTTTCTCACTTACTCCTTGTGTCCTGTCTGTGTGACTGTTTCTAGGCTTTTCTTCCCATTCCTCATGGGTGTCTTATGTACGCAGTGGTGTCTAGGATCTTGTATAAACCTAGGTTCTTTTGGGTATAGTGGAGTCTAGCTTTCCTGACCTCATTAACCATGTTAAATGTGTATATAACCGTTTTGAGGTGTTCCTTCATGTGCTTAATTGATTTCCTATGTGTATAATGGTGTCTAAGTCCCCTGTCCCTTTCACCATGGGGCTCCTATATACCTCATTGCTTCTAGGCCTCTCTTCCTAGGCTTCATGGCTTTCCTAAGGTCCCCATTCTTCTGTGTGGATATCATCTTCATGCTTCCCTTTCTTCTGCAGACAGGTGAGCAGAAGCCAAAGCCCTTGCTGGGAAGGGGGCTATGGAGATAAGGAATGCAGTCTGGCCTGGGTCAGCCCAAACCACCCCAGAGGAACAAGCAGAGCCACCCTGGCCTGGATAGGCCACAGAGGGAGGGCAGAGACGGGGACAAAGACTGAGACAGAGAACGTAGGGGTCTGCTGATAGGTCTGGCCCTGCCCAGGTAGAAGCAACAGGATGGAGGCGGGGGTTGGGACTGAGAATTGCCAAGGCTCCTGCCTGGGAGACCAGGCTGCAATGGGGATGTGGATGGGGTGCTCCCACTCCTGGGGTCTACTGGTGAGAGAATACTCTCCTGAGCACCCAGGATGGGAGAAGGCAAGGAGAGGCCAGTGCCAGGCCAGAGCTTACCCAGTGGCTCTTCTCACCAGGGTCTCCCTTGGGACCAGGTTCTCCCTGCAAGGAGAGACAGAGACAGAAGCGGTGAGGGAGGAAAGGAGAGAAAGAGAAGACAGAAAAAGAGGGAGGAGGGGGAGAGACTTAGAGAAACAGAGACAGGCCAGGCATGGTAGCTCATGACTGCAATCAGCACTTTGGAAGGCTGAGGTGGGAGGAATGCTTAAGACCAGGAGTTTGAGACCAGCCTAGGCAACAAAGTGAGACCTCATCACTGAAAAAAAAAAATTATTTGGGCAGGGTGGCATGCGCCTGTGGTCCCAGTCACTCAGGAAGTGAAGTGGAAGGATCCCCTGAACCCAGGAGGTTGAGGCTGCAGTGAGTTGTGATTGTGCCACTGCACTATAGCCTGCATGACAGAGTAACTCTGATGTGAGAGAGAGAGAGAGAGAGAGAGAGAGAGAGAGAAACAGAGAGTAGCTTATAGTGGACTAACACTGGTTAAAAAGCAAACCAAAAACCTGTTTGAAGGCAACAGAAAGTAATAAAAAAAGCAGCCAGAAACTGGAGGATATTCAACCCTTCAAAGAGGAGAACTGCACTGGGTAAAATCCAAACATTTACAGCTTTCCCTCGGAGGGTACACTCCGCCCCCCACCCCGGCAAAATAGAGTCAAGCAGAAAGTTTCCGTTTTCTTGGCCTGAAGAGTCAGAGGCTAAAGTAGAGGTTGCTAGAGAAGCAAGAAATTGAGGAAAATACTGGAAAGCAAGGAGTCACAAGTGGGGGAGCTAAGTCTGCATAAATGTGCCTCTCTAATCCCTGGATGATCCCTGAAATGTCCAGCCACAGAGCAATAGTCTCGGCCACTGCAGCCTCGACCCACTGGGCTCCGGCGATCCTTCTACCTCAGCCTTCCAAGTAGCTGGAACTACAGGCATGTGCTACCACACCCGGCAAATTTTTTATTTATTGTAGAGACGAGGTCTCGCCAAGTTGCCCAAGTGGGTCTTGAACCCACGGGCTCAGGCAATCCACTCACCTCAGCCTCCCAAAGTGTGGGATTACAGGCTGAGCCACCAAGCCTGGCTTACCTAAGGACTTTCTAATGAAACTCCAGAAAGGCCATGCCTTAGGATAAAGACCACATCTCAGGATTAAGGGTTTTTTCCTAGGAGTAAACAAAAATAAACTTCCTCTGACGAAACCTCCAAAAGAATAAGATGACCCATCAGCAATTTAACAAAACTCAATACTCTTCAGAGGAAGATAATGGAATTCAGTCTCTTCAATATATTATCTATCTTGTCCAGCATGCAATAAAAAATTACTAGACGTGAAGAAACAGAAAATGTGATCCAGATGTAAGAGAAAAACAGCCAATAAAAACAGATCCATAACTAATCCAGGCATTGAAATTGGAAGACAAAAAATTCACAGTATCTGTGATAAATATGTTAAAGAATCTATTGAAATTGATATAATGGATGATGAAATGGAAAATTTGGGGAGAGATGTATAAAATGTAAAAAAGACTCAGATGGAAATCCTGAAAATAAAACTGATAATATTAGAAATAAAAAATTAATTAGATGGAATTAATGGAAGACTGGACAAAACAGAAGTAATCAATCAACTTGAAGACAGGTCACAGCCTGGGCTACATAGGAAGACCTCATCTCTATAAAAATTAGTCAAGTGTAGTGATGTGCCTGTAGTCCCAGCTACTCAGGAGGCTGAAGTGAGAAGACTGCTTGAGCACAGGAGTCTGAGGTTGCAGAGAGCTATGAACATACCACTGCACTTCAGCTTGGGTGACAGAGTGAGACTCTGTCTCTAGAGGAAGAAGTAAGGATAGAGAAAAACAATGTGTTTAAAACATGAACAGAGCCTCAGTGACTCATATGAGAGTATCAAGAGCAAATGGAGTCTCAGAAGGATAGAAGAGCAAAAACAAAAAATGTTTTTGTTGTTCTTTTTTGAGTGGGAGTCTCCCAGGCTGGAGTGCAGTGGCACGCTCATGGACACTGCAGCCTCAATCAGCTGGGTTCAGGCATTCCTTCTGCCTCACTCAGCCTTCCAAGCGGCTGGAACTACAGGCATGCACCACTACACCCAGCTAATTTTTTGATTTATTGAAGAGACAAGGTCTTGCCATGTTGCCCAGGTTGGTCTCAAACCCCTAGACCCAGGCAATCCTCTTGCCTCTGCCTCCCAAAGTGCTGGGATTACAGGTGTGAACCAGCATGCTTGGCTTTTTTTGTTGTTTTTTTGAACAAAAAATGTTTGAAAAAATACTGACTATTTTTTCCCTCAAATTTGACTTAAAAACAAAACAAGAAAGACTTCTGAGTTCCAGTCTGGCATGTAAGGAGATTAGAAGTTGTCATTCTAGCCTAACAACAAGTGAAAAGTTGAAAGAAAACGGAAAAAATCCACAACTCTTCTTAGATCTGTCAGAGAAGTGAGACCACAGACAAACCGCCACCCTCAAATCTGGAGAGACAGGCACACAAATACAGAGAATCACAACTTACCAGAGTAGAAACCCTTGAGCGAAAACCTCCATAGAAACGAGTGCCAGGTTGAGAAACCTAAGCTGCAATTGAAGATTTTCTGGAGGTTTAGGGTAAGCAAGTCTGAGAGTTAAAAATTCCAGGGGGACCCAGTCACAGGGTCCCCTCCTACACCTCAGGGGGCCCTACCAGCTCCTTGTCATGAATAACAGAGACAGATGCCCTCATGCTTCTAGCAGGGAAAGGAGAAAAGGAATAATTTTGAAATATGCCAGATCATTCTGTTCTTAACAAGGCCTGCCCTCAGTAGAAACTATTTTACCAGAGCCTACCCTGCTGGGGTTTTATCAGAGCCAAACCAACCTGGGGGAAGGAAAATATTCAATTCCCATTCCTTCCAGTTTCCTCTTTGAGGTAAGGGTAATACCCAATTCTAATCCGCTCTAGCCATCCTGTCCCACCTAAGAGGTAAAAAGACCCCCCAAAAAAACCTGCAAAAAGAAAAAACCTGAGCCGGGCTCAGTGGCTCAGCCTGTAATCCCGTACTTTGGAAGGCTGAGGTGAGTAAACTGCCTGAGCCTGTGGGTTTGAGACCCACCTGGGCAACTTGGCAAGACCTCATCTCTACAATAAAAATTAAAAAATTAGCTCGGCGTGGTAGCGCACGCCTGTAGTTCTAGCTACTTGGAATGCTGAGGCAGAAGGATCCCCGGAGCCCAGCAGGTCGAGGCTGCGGTGGCCGGGAGCGGCCATTGCACTTCAGTATGGGTGGCTGAGTGAGACTCCAACTCAAAAAAAAAAAAAAAAGAAAAGAAAAAAACCTGAGAAGCACTGGTGAAGTTTATAGTCCCAGGGTGCAGGCTCATCTAAAGACTAAGACTTAATCATAGGACTATAGAACACTTTCCCACCCCTGAGACTCTTGCCACTACATTATCAACTTACTGCAGCTGCAGTTTCTTTTGCCAAGTCTACCTTCCAACAAAACATTACAAGGCATACGAAAAGGCAAAAACACAGTTTGAAGAGACTGAACAAACATCAGAATCACAGTCAGATATGATGCCTGTAGTCCTAGCTACTCGTGAGGCTGAGGCAGAAGGATTGCCAGAGCCCAGGAGGTCAAGGCTGCAGTGAGCTGTGATTGTACCACTGCCTTCTAGCCTGTGAGTTTCCAACACAGTGAAATTCTAATTTGAAAAAATCAATCAATCAGTCAATATAAACTAAAAAAATAAAAGGTACTTGTACTACCCATGAATATAATATTATTTGAAAGCAGACTTCAATTAGATGTAAATATATGTTGCAAACTGCAGGGAAACCACTAAAAAAAGTAAAGAAAAAGAAGTATAATAGACATGCTAATAAAGTAGAAAAAACAGAATCATATAAAATGCTCAAATGAAACTACAAAATCCACTATTAAGGTTAGAAACTTTAACACCCTTCTATCAGAAATGAACAGATTCAGCAGGGAGGAAATCAGTAATGACATATTTGAACTCTACAGCACCATCAATCAACTGGATGCAATTAACATCAGTAGTCTACTGTATCCAACAACAGCACAATACACATTCTTATCAAATTCACATGGACCATTCACCAATATAGAACACATTCTAGGCCATAAAATAACCCTAACAAATGTAAAGCAACAGAAATCATACAATGTCTGCCCTCAGACTACAATGGAATTAAACTAGAAATCAACTACAGAAAGATAGCTAGAAATTTCCAAAATACTTGAAAATTAAAATACACTTATAAATAACACATGGGTCAGAGGAGAAATTGCAAGAGGAATTTAAAAATATTCTGAACTAACTAAAAATAAAAATACAACTTATCAAAACCTGTGGGATGCAGCAAAAGCATTGATTAGGGGAGATTTATAACACTGAATGCCTATATTATAAAGAAGAGAGATCTAAAATTAATAATCTATGTTTCCACTTTTGGAATCTAGAAAAAGAAGAGCATCACTCATAAGTGGACCCTGAACACCTATCATAATACTGCAAAAAAGAGATTGGCAGTAGTGAGACACTGCCAGGGGAGGGAGGGGGTAGGACACATAACATCAGTAAGGGTGCCTGATCCTAGTCCAGGCAAAGAGGCCCAAAACTTCACCTGTACCTAATCCTGACTTGGATCCCCACAGTTTTAAAAAATTAAAATTAAGAAAAAATAAAGAAAAAGAAGAGCAAATTAAATCCAAAGTAAGCAAAATAAAAGAAATGATAAAAATTAGAACACAATTCAATGAAGCTGAAAACAGGAAATCAGGCAACCCCATCAGATCCCCTCCCCTTGCGGGACCTTTTCTGTTCTCTCAATAAATCCTGCTTAAAAAACAAAGAAAAGAAAATAAAAAGAAAACAGGAAATTAATAGGGAACATCAACAAAACCCAAAACTGGCTCTTAGAAAAGACAAATCAATTGATGATTCTGTAGCCAGGCTAACTAAGAAAAAAGAGAGAAGATACAAGCTACTAGTATAAGAAAAAGGAACATCTCTAGAGATTCCATGGACATTAAAAGGATAGTAAAGGAATGTTATGAAAACTCTATGCTCACAAATTTTATGACTTAGGTGAAATGGACCAGTTCCTTGAAAGACACAATCTGTCAAAATTCACACAAGAAAAAGACAGTTTGAGTAGACATATCTTTTTAAAAGATGGTATCAATAATAACCAAATCAATAACCTCAAAACAGAAAGCACCAGGCCCACATGAGTCCACTACTGAATTCTACCAGACATTTAAGGAAGAGATTATCCCAATTCTCTATAATCTCTTTTAGAAGATAGAAGTAGAGAGAATACATCCTAAAGCATTCTATGAGGCCAGCATTACTTTATTTTTATTTATTTATTTATTTTTTAAGAGTTGGAGTCTCACTCGGTCGTCCAGACTGGAGTGCAGTGGCCGCTCCCGGCCACCGCAGCCTCAACCTGCTGGGCT
>NW_007258191.1:456168-465793 GCF_000164805.1 Carlito syrichta | reverse complement strand
TACAGGCGTGCGCTACCACGCCCGGCTGATTTTTTGATTTGTTGTAGAGATGAGGTCTCGCCTGCCCAGGCGGGTCTCAAACTGCGGGCTCAGGCAATCCACTCACCTCAGCCTCCCAAAGGCGCGGGATTACAGGCTGAGCCACCGAGCCCGGCTCAGCATTACTTTAATATCAAAACTAGACAAAGAACATTACAAGAAAAGAAAACTACGGACCAATATCTCTCATGAATATGAATGCAAAAATCCTTAACAAAATATTAGCAAATCAAATCCAACAACGTACAGAAAGAATTAAATACCACAAACAAATGGGATTTATCCTAGGTCTGCAAAGCTGGTTCAGCATTCAAAAATCAATCAATGTAATCTATCACATTGACAGGCTAAAGAAGAAAAATCACATGATCACAGAAATAGATGCAGAAAAAGAACTGGACAAAATCCAACACTCATTCATGATAAAAGTCTCAGCAAACTAGGAAAAGAGGGAACGTCCTCACTTTGATAAAGAACATCTACAAAAATCCTACCAGTAATATACTTAACAGTAGGAAACTCTAAGCTTTCCTGCTACGATCAGGAACGAAGCAAGGATGTCCTCTCTCACTGTTGCTTTTCAGCATTGTATTGGAAGTCCTAGCTAATGCAATAAAACAAAACAAGGAAATAGAAAGTATACAGGTTAGGCAGGAAGACATAAAATTGCTTTTGTTTGCAGATGACACGATTGTATATGTAGAAAATCTGAAAGAATCAACACAAAATTCCTGGACCTAGTAAGCGATTATAGCAAGCTTGCAGGAAATTTGAAAGTGAAACACATTATCATTTACACTGCCAACTCCAAAACGAAATACTTAGGTGTAAACCTAACGAACTATGCATGAGATCTATATGAAGAAACCACAAAACTCTGAAGAAAGACATCACCTGAGCTCAAGTAGTTCCAAGTTCAACTACTTTAGCTCAAAGAACTAAATAAATGGGAAGACGTTCACAGATAGATAGACTTGATATTGTCAAGATGTCAGTTCTTCCCAACTTGATCTAGAGATTCAATGTAATCCAATAAAAATCTCAGTAAGTTATTTTGTGGTATCAACAAACTGATTCTGGCTGGGCGCTGTGGCTCATGCCTGTAATCCCAGTACCTTGGGGGGCCGAGATGAGACACTTGCCTGAGTCCAGGGTTCTGAGACAAGCCTGGGCAACTTGTCTCTATAATAAATTTTTTAAAAATTAGCTGGACATGGTGGCATGTGCCTGTGGTTCTGGCTACTTGGAAGACTGAGGTAGAAGGATCGTCTAAGCCCATCAGGTCAAGGCCACTGATCTCCAGCCTCGGTGACAGAGTGAGACTCCAACTAAAACAACGAACAACAACAACAATACACTGATTCTAAAGTTTATATGGAAAGGCAAAAGAACCAGAATAGCCAATTCAGTATTGAAGGAGAAACAAAGTTGGAGGAGTGACACAACCTGACTTTAAGACTTACCATAAAACGAGAATAATCAAGACAGCATGGTATTGGTGAAATAACAGAAAAAGCAGGGCGCAGTGACTCATGTCTGTAATCCCAGCACTTTGGGAGGCCGAGACAGGAGGACTGCCTGAGCCCATGGGTTTAAGACCAGCCTGAGCAACTTGGCGAGACCCTGTCTCTCCAATAAATAAAAAAAAATCAGTCCAGTATGGTGGTACATGCCTGTAGTTCCAGCTACTTGGAAGGCTGAGGCAGAAGGATCACCTGAGCTCAGCAGGTCGAGGCTGTAGTGGCCGTGAGTGTGCCATACACTCCACTCTTGGTGACAGAGTGAGACTCAGACTCAAAAAAAAAGGAAATAACAGAAAAATAGGTCAATGGGACAGAAAAGAGAGTCCAGAAACAGACCCATCAATAAAGTAAATCTTTGGTTGACCTTTGCCTAAGGAGCAACGGCAATACTACAGAGCAAATATAGTCTTTTCCACAACTGTGCTGGATGTGTCTACATACAACAAAAATGAATCTAGACATAGCCCTTATACCTTAACATAAATTAACTCAGAATGGATCACAGACTTAGCTGTAAGCACAAAACCATAAGACTCCTATAAGATAACACAGGAGAAAATCTAGGTGACCTTTGGTATGGCAATGGCCTTTTAGATACAACACCAAAGGTATGGTCCATGAAAGTCATAATTAGGCCAGGCACAGTGGCTCACGCCTGTAATCCCGGCATTTTGGGAGGCCAAGGTGAGTGGATTGCCTGAGCCTGCGGGTTCGAGACCAGCCTGGGCAACTTGGTGAGACCTCGTGTCTATAATAAATAAAAAATTAGCCAGATGTGGTGACGTGTGCCTGTAGTTCCAGCTACTTGGAAGGCTAAGGCAGAAAGATTGCCTGAGTCCAGCAGGTTGAGGCTACGGTGGCTCTGAGTGTGACCAGCTACAGAGTGAAACTCCAACTCAAAAAAAAAAAAAAAAAAAAAAAAAGAAATGAGCTATCAAACCATGAAAGGATGTGGAGAAGCTTAAATGCTTATTATCAGGTGAAAGAACCCAATTTGAAAAGGCTTGGTGGCTCAGCCTGTAATCCCAGCACTTTGGGAGGCTGAGGTGAGTGGACTGCCTGAGCCCGTAGGTTCGAGACTAGCCCGGGCAGTCTTGGCAAGACCTCATCTCTACAATAAAATAAAAAATTAGCCAGGTGTGGTGGCACGTGCCTGTAGCTCCAGCTACTTGGAAGGCTAAGGCGGAAGGATCGCCGGAGCCCAGCAGATCGATGCTAGGGTGGCCGTAAGTATGCCACTGCATGTTGACCTGGACGACAGAGTGAGACTCCAATTCAAAAAAAAAAAGAAAAGAAAAGGCTACATACTACATGATTTCAGCTATATGACATTCTGGGAAAGGCAGAACTATAGAGAAAGTAAGAAGATTAGTGGTTGCCAGGGGCTGGGTAGAAGGGAGGGATGAACAGGTGAGCACAGAGGATTTTTAGGGCAGTGAAACTATTCTGTATGATAGTACAGTGGTAGATATATGTCATTATGTGTTTGTCAAAATCCATAGAACATACAATACCAAGAATAAATCTTAATGTAAATGATGGACTTTGGGCAATAATGATATGTCAATGTAGGTTGGTCCACTGATTGTAACAAATGTACTACTCTACTGGGAGATGTCACTAGTGGGAGAGGCTGTACAGGTGTGAGGACAAGGAACTCTGCAATTTCCACTCAACTTTGCTGAGAACCTAAAACTGCCCTTTAAAAAAGTATATTAATCAAAAACAAAAAAATAGGCCAGGCATAATGGTTCAAACATGTAATCCCAGCACTTTGGGAGGCCAAGGCAAGAAGATTGTTTGAGGTCACAAGTTCAAGACCATCCTGGACAACATAGTGAGATCTTGTCCCTACAATTTTTTTTTTAATTAGCCAGGTGTGGTGGTATACTCGGTAGCTGGTAGTCCTAGCTATGTGGGAGGCTGAGGCAAGAGGACTGCTTGAGCTCAGGAGTTTGAGGTTACAGTGGGCCATTATCACACCACTGCACTCCATCCTGGGCAACAGAGCAAGACCCTATCTCTTAAAGAAACAAAACAAACAATTCCCCCACACCCCACCCAAGTGACCAGCAAAAACAAAAACTCCAGTAAACTTTACAGATTCAAGAATCTTAGGGAATCCCAAGCAGAATAAACACAAAGAAAAACACACCTAGTCACATCAAAATCAATTTGTTGAAAACTAAGGATAAAGAATCAATTTGTTGAAAACTAAGGATAAAGGGAAAATTCTTAAAGGCAAGAGAAAAAAACCCACATCATATACAGAGAACAACAACGACAGCCAATTCTTTCAGAGAAACTATTTAAGCCAGAAGACCATGAAATATGGTCTTCTGTTAAAAGCAGGGAAAACTGTCAATTAGTAATTTTTTATCCAGTGAAAGTGTCTTTAAAAAATGAAGGTAAAATAAAGACAGTTTTAGATTAACTGTGGTCAGAAGACACACTACAAGAAAGGTTAAAGAAAGGGAAAAGATATCAGATATAAATCTGGATCTACAGGAAAGTACAGTATATTAGAAATGGCAAGTACATCAATAAATATAAAAGACTATTTTTCTTTTTTTTTTTTTTTTTGAGTCAGGGTCTCACTCTGTCACCCAAGCTGGAGTGGAGTGGAGTGGCACGCTCGCAGTTACCACAGCCTATACCTGTTGGACTCAGGTGATCCTTCTGCCTTAGCCTTCCAAGTAGCTAGAACCACAGGTGTGAGCCACCATGTCTGGCTAATTATTTTGATTTGTTGTAGAGATGAGGTCTCGCCAAGTTGCACAGGTTGGTCTCAAACCCCTGGACTCAGGCAATTCTCTCATCTCTGCCTCCCAGAGTGCTAGAATTACAGGCATGAGCCACTGCACCTAGCCCTTTGTGTTCTTAACTTCTTTAAAAGTTAAGTGTTTGAAACAATAATACTAATAACATATTGTGGGGTTTATAACAAATGCAGAAGTACAACATAGGACACTAATGGCACAAGAAACACAGGGGTGAAAATAGAATTATATGTGAGTAATATTCCTATTTAGACATGAAGTGGCACAATATTAACTGAAGTATATTGTGTTAAGTCAAGGATACACATTGTTGGAGCAACCATGAAAAAATAACACAAAGAGCCATAGCTAAAAAGTTATTAGTAGAGGTGAAATGGAATCACAAGCCAGGCTCGGTGGCTCAGCCTGTAATCCCATGCTTTGGGAGGCTGAGGTGAGTGGATTGTCTGAGCCCGCGGGTTCGAAACCCACCCGGGCAACTTGGCGAGACCTCATCACTACAATAAATGAATAAAAAAATTAGCCGGGCGTGGTAGTGCGCGCCTGTAGTTCTAGCTACTTGGAAGACTGAGGAGGAAGGATCGCTGGAGCCCAGTAGGTCGAGGCTGCGGTGGCCAGTAGCGGCCACTGCACTCCAGTCTGGGTGACAGGGTGAGACTCCAACTCAAAAAAAAAAAAGAAATGGAATCACAAAAAGTACTCAATCCAAAAGAGAGCAAGAAAAGAAAAAGGGAGAAAACATAGATGGAGTAAGTAGAACACAAATAGCAAGATGGTTGACTTATATGCAACCATATCAATAATTATACAAATCATTAAATGTAAATTAACCAGTCTTTTTAAGAAAAGCAAGACCCAAGTTATATGTTGTTTGAAAGTAATAAACTTTAAATATGAAGACAAAGACAAGCTGAAAGAAAAAGGATTGAAAAAGCTATACCATGCAGCTGCTAAGCATAAGAAAACTGGTGTGGCTACTTTAATAGCAAACAAAGGAGAATTCAAGACAAAGAGTATTACCAGAGATAAAGATAAGATATTTTCTTTGTTTTCCTCTCTTTTAAAAAAGATAATATTTTATTTATTTTTATTTTTTTTGAGTTGGAATCTCACTCTGTCGCCCAGACTGGAGTGCAGTGGCACGCTCTCGGCCACTGCAGCCTTGACCTGCTGGGCTCTGGCGATCCTTCTGCCTCAGCCTTCCAAGTAGCTGGAACTACAGGCACATGCTACCACACCCAGCTAACTTTTTTGATTTATTGTAGAGATGAGGTCTCACCAAGTTGCCCAGGCGGGTCTTGAATCCGTGGGCTCAGCAATCCACTCACCTCAGCCTCCCAAAGTGCGGGATTACAGGTTGAGCTACCGAGCCCGGCAAGATATTACTTTTAAAAAGAAAAAATGATCAAGGAGACATTGAAATTCTAAATGTGTATGCACCTAATAACAAAGATTCAAAATACATACAGCAAAAGTTATCAAAATTAAAGGAAGAAATGGACAAATCTACAATAAGAGTTGGAGAGAGAGAGAGTGAAAGAAAGAGAACTATACAATCAAAGAATAAAGGTAAAGAGAGAGAGAAATAAGCAGATATAGACACAGAGAGCCAGAGTGAGGAAGGTGGATACAACCTGATCCTAAGAGGATAATGGGTCCCAGAGAGAGGGAGCAACTGAGAGAAGATGGAGCTATCCTGAACCAGACAGGGAGGGTCAGGAGCTCTGGTCACAGGGGATGGAGCAAAAGTAGGAATTTAGTCCTGTGGATCCTGCAGGGTTGGCTGCAAAGTGGACAGCATCACTTACCCGCTCCCCTGCAGAGCCTTGGGGGCCAGGTTCCCCACGCAGTCCCTGTACAGGAGGCAAGAGATGAATGGCATCAGCTGTCGGGAGCTCGGACCTGGGGCCCCCAGAACTCTCCAGAATCCTTGACCTGGGTACTCACTCTCTCGCCCTTCTCTCCTGGTTGGCCAGAGATTCCTTTGGGTCCGGTGGGGCCCGGGGGTCCCTGAGCAACAAGACAGGATGGGATGTTGGATGGGATGGAGTAGACAGAGACTAGAGGGCAGAGGTGTCAGGGAAGGAACTCTAGCTTGGCCATGGCTGCTGGGTTCTTCACCATACACCCAATGCCTGGCACACAGCAGGTGGTTCATACAGCTCAGTGTTAAGAGATCGGACCCTGGTGTCAGACAGTCCCAGCCCAATCCATGGATGCTTCCATGTGCTGGCCAACATGACAAGGATATCCACTTTTCTTGGCCTTAGGTGATAGCAATATTTGCTTCTCATTGTATGGATCGATGAGAAGATTTATTGAAAATAGTTTGCCTATTAAGTGTTCAATAAATATTTATTAAATGAATGAATGAAAGGATGGGTGAATAGATGGACAAAAGAGAAGACACATGGGTGGGAGCACTTGAAGAACTACTCACCATGTGCCCAGGACTCCCATGGACACCTGTGGGGCCAGGAGGTCCAGGGGGACCTGCAATAAAATAGGATGTCCTCAGGGCCAGACAGAGTACAATGCCAGAAAGCCCCCATCAGCTCCTTTCCAATACCTATTCACTTTGCCATCTACCAGCTCTATCCCTTACCCTGGGCCTGGACTCAACTTACCCATGGGTCCTGGGGGACCTGGGGGCCCAGCGGGTCCCTGAGGCCAGTGGCTGCTGGTCTCAGTGAAGGTGTTGGACAGCAGTGGGTCCCCTGGAATAGGAAAGATGGTGAGTGAGCAGAGCTGAGTGGAGTGGGGCATTTGCTCTTCACCTGTCATCTCTGCCAAGGCAGCTTGGATTGCCCTACAGGTCAGCCTGCAGGCCAGAGCTACCAGGCACCTGCTTCCAGGGTGGGGAGTGAGGTGAGTATTGGCCATATAAGAGCAGAAGGCAGGGAGACCTGGGTTCTAATGCCACTGCACTCAAGCTAGTGACATCCAGCAAGACTCTCCACTTCACTGAGCCTATACTGTCCCCTGTCAAATGGGAATGCTAATAAAAGCTACTATTTACTGACTACTCAGTGTGCTGAACTTCTGTGCATGGGCGTTAAGGAGCTGTAGAAGGCTGGCACTGTCACTATCTCCACTGCACAGAGAAGGAACCAAGGCTTGGAGAGGGAGAATGACTAGTGAGATGGAATGAACAGTGGGATAGGACAATGAATGAATGATGCGCGGGGTCATGCACCAAAGATACCCTGTAGATGAGGCTGAACATGATGTTCCATGCTCTGATCCCTGGGAGCCCATGTGTACATCAGGCTGGGTTGCCAAAGGGAGGAAGCCAAAGATGCACGTCAAGGCCCAGTCTGGAGGAGGGATCCAGGGCATCTCGGAGCACAGGGCCAGGCCTGTGGCCTTAGGAGCTTGGGGCTTGCTTCCTGCTGTCAGGCATTGAGCTTCCTGGCACTCTGTAGGCTGGACTCCAGCCAGCTCCAAGGCTTAGGGAGGACCTGATGATGGGTGATTTTGAGCACAGGCTCTGGGAGCTGCCTGGGTTTGAAGCCAGTCTCCCATGTCCTGGCTGTGGGACCCTGGCAAGTGACCACCCCTCTCTGGCCCTCAGTGTTCCTCATCTGTGAACACAGGAGGACAGTAGCACCTGTCGGAAGACTGGATGACAAGTGGCCTACTATGGGCAAGTCTGGCACACTGAACATACCTGGCAGATGGTAGTGGCCATGGTGGTGATGGCTACTCCACCCTTATCCCACTTGCCTGGACCTCAGTGGGACTCACCATGCTGGGAGATCCGGGCATGGGATGGCCCAACAGGGGCTGGAGGCCCAGGGGGACCAGGAGGCCCTGGTGGTCCCGGAGGTCCCTTCTCTCCAGGGGTGCCCATAGCTCCAGCCTGGCCGGGGCTCCCTGGGGGACCCTGTGGACCTGCAATGGAATCATAGGGGTTGGTGGATGTACAGGAGGCAGGGACGTCCAGGTGGCCTCAAGGGGGCAGGCCAAGGCAGCCTGGGCAACAGACATGAGAATGGGCTCTGAGTCCAGAGGTCTACCCTCCCTGGCTGTCCATTAGGAGAACGAGCACAGCTTTCAGGGCCTCCATCCCGTCCAGGCTGGATTTTCCTTCCTTGGGGTTCTCATACTCCCAAACCCTTCATAAAGACTCTGGTCACATGTGGTGGGCACTGCTATTTTTCCTCTGCCCAGCCCCCCACTCCCACAGGTCTGGGAGCTACAGGAGGGCAGGGATATGTCTGACTCCACTCCGGTGTCCAGCTCAGAGCCTGCTGAGCATAGATGCCAAGGGAACATGGGGCCAAGAGGATGCAGGGGTTTCAGGAAGCCCAGGCATGAATTGGGCACCCCCTGGAGGGGTGGTGAGCAGAGAGGCAAATGGGTAAAGGGGCCCGGGTTGCTCTGTCTATGTCAGAAGCACGAAGGAAGGCCTGAGCCTGGGTCTACCTGGTGGTGGGGATGCAGGTTGGGGAGTGTGTTGTGGACACTCACCTGGCGGGCCTCTCATCCCCATTGGGCCCCGGTTACCAGCATCTCCCTTGGGGCCAATGGGCCCAGGCAGCCCGAGAGCACCAACTTGGTCTGGGGGACAAAGTAGGTAAGACTGATAGCTCCAGATTTGCTCTTGACCCCACCCTGGCCCCACTCCCCCATCAGCACCTACCATCTCGAGGGAGCAGTGGGGCCCTCATACTCTCTCTGGCTCCTGGCAGCCCTGTGTGTGGGGGTAAGCAGAGGTCAGTGTCATCCAAAGGCCCAGCCTCAGCTCAACTCTGGGCATAGTTGGCTGGAGCTGCTGGGCCTCCTGGGACTCCAGTGCTCAGGAGACCATCCTCTCAGGCCCAATGGAGAGATGGAAAGACTGAGGCCTGCTAGAGAGTGAAGTTGGGAGTCAGTGACAGGGTGGGGACCAGAATCTCACTCCCCTGATTCCCAGCCAGTACTCATCCACCTGGGAGTGTGTGCCTCTCTGACCCACTCACCCTGGAAGCCTCCATCTCCGGGGCTGCCCTGGGCAGGCAGGGAGCCCCAGAGCGGGGCAGCGTCCTCAGGAGTAGCTGGGGTTGGAGGCATTGCCTGCTCTGAGACAGTCAGCACGGCCACCTGTGGAGGAAAAGGAAGACAGGGACAGGGTGGGTACCAAGGATTCAGCAGGGACAGGCCAGCCAAGGGGCCCCGGTGTGGGTGGAAGAGGCATGGAGCCAGCAGAGCCCAGTTTGGGGTGGAGCCCTGGGCTTGCAGAGCCCAGAGCTTCATCAGAGCAGACTGGTCTTTCTTTTCTTTCTTTCTTTCTTTCTTTCT
>NW_007258191.1:444159-456148 GCF_000164805.1 Carlito syrichta | reverse complement strand
CCTTCCCTTCCCTTCCTTTTTCCCTTCCTCCCTCCCTCTCTCTCCTTCCTTTCCACTCCTTCCCTCTCTCCCTCTCTCCTTCCCTCCCTTCCTTCCTTCTTTCAAGTCTCCCAGGCTGGAGGGCAGTGGTAACATGATGGTTCATTGCAGCCTTGACCTCCTGGGCTTAGACGATCTTCAGCCTCAGCCTCCCAAGCAGCTGGGACCGCAGGTGTGTATCACCATGCCCAGCTAATTTTTTTATTTTTGTAGAGATTAAGTCTTGCTGTGTTGCCTAGACTGGTCTTGACCTCCTGGACTCAAGCAATCTTCTGCCTTCCAAATCCTGGGATTACGGATGTGAGTCGGCACCCGGCTGACTGTGTTTTTCAAAGTGCCTAATTCACAACATTCATTATAGAAAAGTCATCACACCGTCATTACACCATTGCAGAAAAGCCACTGCACCAGAACTACTGAGCTCCATGGTAGTTGTGGTGTTTGCTGGGCCACGTAGTTTTTCTCTGTGCTTATCTACATAAATAATAATGAAGCTTAAATAATATGAAGCGTCTCTTCTTGGTCTGTCAAAGCAATGCAGAGTTACAACTGGGAGTCTTTTCAGCAAATTTGGAGGGAAGTTTGGGAGAGTCTGACATGAAATAGAGGCCAGGAGAGGAACACAAAATCCACTTTTGCCCAGGTGAGGAAGACACTGGAAGGTTGGCGGTATCCCCTGAGCCGCTGATTGAGAATCAAGGAGGGACCAGATGACCACAGACCCGGAGGCAGGAGATCACGTGAGGCTGTCCAGAGAAAAGGTGAAACTCTCGGGCAGACCCTGAACCAAGGACTCCCATCACAGATCTGGGACTGAGCTGCCTCTCACACTGGCTCCTCCTAGGAACAGTCTGGGCTCCTGGGTCCCCAGGTCTCAGCACTTGGGTTTCAGCACATGCTGTTTGGAAGCTTGGTTTTCCAACTTGATACATCAGGGACATCTTTTAAATTAAATTAAATTTTAATTTCTTTTTTTAAGAGACAGGGTCTCCCTCTGTTGCCCAGGCAGTGGCATGATTATAGTTCACTGCAGCCTCAACCTCCTGGGCTCAGGTAATCCTCTCGCCTCAGCCTCCAGAGTAGCTGGAACTACAGGCACGTGCCACCACACCTGGCTAATTATTTTATTTTATTTTTATTTTTTGAGTCGGAGTCTCACTCTGTTGCCCAAGCTGCTAGGCTCAGGTGATCCTTCCACCTCAGTCTTCCAAGTAGCTAGGACTATAGGCGTGTATCACCACTCCCAGCTAATTTTTTGATTTACTGTAGAGATGAGGTCTCACCAAGTTGCCCAGGCTGGTCTTGAACCCGTGGGCTCAGGCAATCCTCTCACCTCGGCCTCCCAAAGTACTGGGATTATAGGCATAAGCCACAGGGTGTGGCCTAATTTTTTAATTTTTTTGTAGAGACAGGGTCTCACTATGTTTCCCAGGCTGATCTTGAATGCCTGGCCCCAAGCAATCCTTCCACTTGGCCTCCCAAAGCTCTGGGATTATAGGCGTGAGACACACGTGGCCAGAGGCATCTTTTCATGTCAGAAAACAGGTATTTTAAATGGCTGCCTAGTATTCCACAGAGCAGAGTCTCCATAATCATGCAACCACCCTTTCTGTTGCCCACACCCAATGGTAGTTCAAACTTTGGTAAACATCTTTGCATCTGAGAATATCCTTAAGATACATTTCCAGAGGAGGAGCTGGGATTATAAGCATGCACCACCACGCCTGACTTAATTTTTTAAAACTTTAATCTTAAAATAATTTGAGATGTGCAATAGATGATTTGTTTTTGAAACCAGGAAGATAGTATTATGGGAGGAATAAAGGAAGGGGATGGGGCAAGGCCATGCGCCCTAGCGGGCTGGGATGGGGATGCGTGGGAGGGAGCTTCGTGGGCCTCCTGAAGGAAGAACAGGCCAGGCTCTCCGTGACTTGCACTTTACATGCACAGTCCTAACTGTGAGGGGGTGCTAGTGTCATCTCCACTTTACAGATGGGGAAACTGAGGCACAGTTTGTGAGCAGGCTTCCCAGGGAGGGGCACTGGAGGAGAGTTCGGGGCATGGCTGACGGGGACAAAGCTGCCTGCTGAGTCAGTTCAAAGCTGCAATGAGGGAACACTGTGGGAGTGGCCATGAGGTGTAGGAAAGGAGGTGGGGAAGCCTGGGCACTTGCCCGGCCTGGCCCAGGGCAGGGGGTTGGGGGAGCTGCCCACCCACCTTGGCCTCCAGCACCTTCAGCCGCTCCGTCAGCTCTGATACTTTGCTGCAGTTGAGACAACCTGCAGAGAGGAAAGAGGCTGGAGCCAGGGTCAGGGGTCTCAGGTTCCCCCCTCAGAGCCCTTCATCTCCAGGGGCCAGGGATGGAGAAAGAAGACAGACACGTGATGACCCCAACCCATGAAGGAGCCAGGGGCAGGAAAGGTGTACAGAATCATAGCCGGTCCAGCAGACTACGCTGCCTGTGAGTTTTCTTCGACACTGAAGGCTCCAGAGTGGACCTGCTTCTCCCAGAGCAGGACCAGGGACCCGAATCCTGGCAGCCTTTGCCTCCCAACTGATTCCTTTCCCACAAACCAGGGTAGGAAATCCTGTTGCTTCCTGCCTGGGTGGGTTCGGGGCCAGGGCTTGCCAGCTTTGGGAACCGACACAGCCCAGTTTGGACTCTGTGGCCACACAGAGGTACCATCCTATGACCCTTCCCTGAACCACTGTCTACCCCCTCTGGCCTCCTCAGCGAGACATGTGAATCATGAATAAGAGCTCCAGATATTTATGGAGCCCCCCAGCAGCCGGCATTATACCAGCTGGTCTCTCCAGTCCTCACGACTCTACGTATGAGGGGAGTGTCACCCCCGTTCACACCTGAGAACACTGAGCTAGGGCAGGGGTGGCATGTGTGTCTAAAAGCACAACACCTGGGGTCCAGTCCCAGCGCTGCCCCCTCCTGGCTGAGGATCCTTGAGCAGGGCCCTTCTCTGACCCTCAGCTTCCTCCTCTTTAGCATGGAGACAATGGTGGGGGAGTGGACAGCTGTGAGGTTTAAACTAGCTTATGATGGGAAGTGCCTGGCACAGGACCTGACACATGGCAAATGCTCAGAAAAACATTCTCTAAATAAAAAGAGGAGAGCGGGAACTTGGGCCTGTGTCTCCAACAGTCCAGGAGTTGTGGGGCTCAGGGCGTCTGGGTCCAGGTCAGATGGCTTTCTGGGGTCCTTCCTCTGCCCCTTGAAGTTCTCTTTCCAGTCTAGGTGGGTGAGAGTGAGGTACTGTCCTTGATCCTCCACTACTGGACCCTGCTGGCTTTTAGGGCAGTTACCATACTGCTCTGGGCCCCCTCCAGTCCAGGGGAACCCCCAGAAGCTGCCCCAGGACCCACCTGAGAAGGCCATGGGCCGAAGTGCCATCCGCCGCATGGTGTTGCCCGACCACACGGGCTCCACGAAGCCGGAGGAGCCTGCAACTGAGGGACAAAGGGGGTGAGAGCCCTGCTGGCCTGTACCACACTTGCCTCCTTAGGTCTCCCTGCTCCCCACTGAACCCCAGCAGGGATCCCTACTTCCCCCAGTGCGGGGCACAGAAGCCAAGAGAGGTGGGCACTTTACCTGAGCATGAACTGCACTGAGCTGGAGTAAGGCTGGCCATCTGATGGGACTGGTGACAGGGTCTAGCAATGGGGTGTGGGCTGTGGACGCAGCCGGGGGCTTCCCCAACGATCCCAGTCGGCTGCACAGGTAAGAGCTTAGAGCTAACAGACAAGCTAGAGTCCAAGTCCTGTCATTTACTGACCCGTGTGACTTGTCTCTGGACCTGCCTATTCTCTCATCTGTAAAATGGGACACTAAGGCCTCCATGCCACCCAGGCTGATGTGAGGCTTGAGAACCGCCATGTGTGCGAAGACTGTGCACACACAGGGCCTGGCGCACAGTGGGCACTCAATAAACAGCAGCTGTGACTGTCACTGTCCAAGCTCTCCCTGCCCTGCTTGGTAAGAAGAGACTGAAGTGGATCCAGCCCTGGTTTTAAATGAAAACCAGAGGGAGGCTGGCTGCCTGGGAGGGCAAGGGGAGCCTTGTCCGGGAGCCCACCCAGCTGCCACCCCTATACCAGGAGGAGCAGCCGCCCTGGCTAGTCTGACTTTGGGGTCTGGTTTTCTCCACAGCTGGAGGGGAGTGTTGGCCAAGCCAGGGGTGGGGGCACAGCTGGAGGGGTTGTGGAGCCAGCAGTGGCAACTACCCTCCTCGGCCCCCCAGGTCTGCCTTTTAAGGGCATGGAGTGTTTCCTGGGGGGAGACAAGACCCAAATAAGGCGTGGGCCTGGCAGCTCAGAACTGGGTTGTGGGTTGATGTAGGGAGCGAGCGGCGCCGGGAACTCAAACCAGACGGGTCCCTCTGGCCAGCCACCAGCAGGAGGCTGCCAGGCCCTTCTCCGGGTCCCACCGCCGGGCTTTCACTTGGGCTGTGCCGGCATCCCCAGTGCACCCTCCCCAAGGGCCTGTGACTTGCCTGGGAACAGAGTAAATCTTACCTAGGACAGAGGAAGGTGGGCGACCAGCCCAGGACAGGGGCAGGCATGGGGCTCTCTCTGCACAGGGGAGATGTCACTGTGAACCACGTCCATGCTAAGTGCTTTACATAGCCCGGCCCAATCCTATAAGGTGGGTAATAATAATAACAGCCAGTCCTTGCTTAGCACTTGCCCTGGGCCTGGTACAGTCTATGCACTAAACATGTAGGTTTTTTGTTGTTGTTGAGAGACAAGGTCTTGATATATTGCCGAGGCTAGTCTCGAACTCCCAGGCTCAAATGATCCTCCCACCTCGGCCTCCCAAAGTGCTGGGATCACAGGCATGAACCACAGCACCTGGCCTCACATATAGTCTTAATGTGAGTGGGTGCTAGTATACCTCCACCTCACAGATAAGGAAACTGAGGCACAGAGCAGCTTAATCCTTCCTCTCCTCTATCCCCCATGCTCAGATAAATGAATGAGTAAATGAGACTCATCCTTACTTTTCCCTTTGGAGGAACCAAGGCAGAGGATTGAAGTGATTTGCCCACAGTTGTCCCCAGGAAAGTCTCAAGCCTGGATCTGAACCCAGGTTGGTCTGATTCCAGGGCCCAATTTCTTTTTTCTTACACTACCCAGCAGGAAGACCCAACATCTAGCAGGAGGGTCAGTGGCTGAGAAAGATGGCCTTGCCAAGTCCTCTTCATCCTCTTTGCTCCCAGGTGGAGACATACTGTCACTTTAGTACTCTGATTTTTTTTTTTTTTTGGAGACAGAGACTCACTGTCACTCAGACTGGAGTGCAGTGACACAATCCCAGCTAACTACAGCCTCAACCTCCTAGACTCAAGCAATCCTCCCATCACAGCCTCCCGAATAACTGGGACTACAGGTACATGCCACCGTGCCTAGCTAATTTTTTGACTTTTTGTAGAGACAGGGTCTCACTATGTTGCCCAGGCTGGTCTTGAACTCCTGGGCTCAAGCGATCCTCCCACCTGGGCCTCCCAAAGTACTGGATTACAGGCGTGAGCCACCATGCCCAGCCTTTTCAAGAAATTGACCAAAAGAAGCAGCCTTGTGAAGTTTGGGTTTTCTCTGTGATGAAGCTTTGGCTTCTTCCTGCCCTCCCAACCCCTTTCCCTCTCTCCCCGTTACCCTGCTATTTTCTTCCATAGCACTTCCTGTCTTCTAATGTGCTCTTGACTATACCAGTTCCCAAGCTACTGCCTGTCATCTGGGTCCTGCCTGGAACATCAGCCCCGCCAGACAGAGAAGACCAAGTCTGTCTTGTGGTTGTCCTACAAAGTGTCCGGCACCCAGTAGGGCCTCAAGGACTTTGGTTATAAAACTGTTGATGCATGCATGGATCACAGGCTGAAAATATATTTCAAGTAAGCAAACAAAATAAAAGGCAAACACAAAATAAAAGGCAAACATATGCTGTCTTGAAAATCTGCATGAATGTCTAATATCACACCAGGGTGTCTCTGAGTTATTAATCTGTAAACTTGTGGCTAGAAATTCTTTCTCAACCAATTTGTCTTTGGAAGTTTTACCAGGAGCCAGAGAGAATTAGAAAAACTAACAAAAACCCAGCCTGACCATGGCACAGATGTAAGGAGCTCAAAGTAGTTAAGAATTTAAATTAAAAAACAAAAGAAAACTTAAAGAAATAACAACACTGACAGTGTCTTTTTGACACTGTCAAAAAGACCAGAGAATGTTGGCTTTGGATTCAAGATTTTTAAAAAACTCCCTCAAATTCTGATAACTGAACAGAAAATACCTTAAGGGTTAGATAGACCAGGTTGTAAAACGGCCCTATGACACACAAAATTCCAGGAAGGAGAAGCCACAGTTTGGGGAGGTCTCCAGTCGGACAAAAAGGTTACATCTTTCGCCCTGGTGTTTGGCTAGGGACTCTGAAACAGGCTCAAGTGTGCTGAGAGCTCCCTTCGCCCTGGCCTGGTGATCTCCCCTGAAGGGCTTCTCCCCGGCCCCAACCTCATTCTTCCAGGAGGGCCCTGAAGGCTACTCCAGGACCACCAAACCCCACCTCCACTCTGGGAGCCTGACTGTGGGCCCCTTCTCACTATCTGGGAAGTCCTCACATGCCCTATGCAAACACACACACACACACACACACACACACACACACACACACACACACACACACACACGTGCGCACGCGCGCACATACACTGCCTCCCTGTACCCTTCCCCAATACCTACAGCTGCTGAGCCCATGTCACCTTTTCCAGGAAGTGTTCCTGGAAAGACCAGGGCACCCATCAGTACCCAAGCCCCCCTTGGAGCACTCATTGCTCCCAGTTTTGACATCTATAAGCCAGTGTTGTCAGTAGTTTCTCACTCTGGGCCCCACAGGCAGTTCTTCTTCCCCTTCCTGATGCCAGGCCTGAGCTAAGAGGCTTTGTGCTCCTTCTCATGGGGTCCTCATGATACTCCACGACACAGATGAGAACATGGAGGCCTAGAGGAGAGGCTGCCTGCTCTGCCCACGCAGCAGGATGAGGGAGGCTGGGATTCCAACCCTGCCCTAAACTCGGAACAGGGTGAAAAGCTGGGGGTGTCTCTGGGCTCTGCCTCCATGACTTTCCCTCCCAAGAGAAGAGCCATGGGAGGGGCTTCCTCATCACAATAGATCTGCTCAGTGCAGTGACCACAGGCCACAGGGAAGCAGCCTGCTCAGCCCTGGCCCAGGCCTCCTGCAAGGAATTTACTTTGCAAATATAAATATTAGCTGCTGGTGGCCGGAGGCTGGGTCTAGGGTCAGAGCTGGGCTTGGGAGCTCCAAGAACCATCCAGCCCAATCAGGAGGCCTCTGGGAAGGCTCAGCCTATGTCTGGCCTGGCCTCCTATTTGGAGCGGGCTAAGTTCCCATCGATTCCTTTATGTCTGGCCCCTGCCAGGCACCGAGGCATAGAGATAATAATGGCAGGGTGGAGGGCCAATCTATCCAGAGGAGAACACCAAGAGGGTTGCAGGCAGAGGGGTTGGTCCCTGCCAAGACCATGGGTATGAGAGCAGGCCAGTGTGGGTGGGGGCTAAATGGAGGGAGGGCTGGGGGAACAGACACTGGGCCTGGATCCTGCGGGCAGTGGTCAGGAGAGCTGAGGGGCAGCACCCTGGCTGTGTGTGCAGGACGGGTTGGCGGGAGGTGAGGGCTGCTGGGCCTCCGAGACAGGAATGGGAGGGGATAAGTGGTGAACATGGCGGGTTTGCACAGTGTTTGGCCCTCAGGACTCTGAATCTGCAGAGTGAAGCTCAGGTTTGGCACCACACCTGGCGCCTGGTTAGAACACAAGAGACGTGTACGGGAAAGGCCCAGCCCCGGAGGGTGGGCGAGGCCAAGAAACCCAGGAAGAGCCCAGGGTGGAACCTCAGTCTGTTCTTAGGCTATTTTGCGGTGTGACCCTTGGGCAAACATCCCCTCTCTCGTCCCCAATCATGGAGGACAAGAGCTGTGGGGACCACAGATGGGGAAGGGGCATGTATGCTGAGGACAATGGAGCCTACGGGGAGATGGGGGAAGAGAGGCAGCCTGGCTTTGCAGAGCCCATGGTGAGAAGAGGGCGAGGGAGCCTCAGTTTATCTTTCCATCTAGGAGAGGCTGGGGCTGAGATTGGCTTCAGTCAGTCCCATGGTGCCCCAACGCTCTGAACACACCCCCTGGAAGTTCTTAGCCGGTGCTGCTGCAAAGACTCCTGGTTCCAGAGTCAGACTGATTGGGCTGGGAATCCAGCGTCTCAGCTCACAGGGAGTTATCCTGGGTGAGACATTCCGCTCTTAGCCTCAGTTTCCACATCTGGGCCCTCTGTACCATGACACGATGGCACAACACAGGTGGGTATGCACTGCAGTGCCCAGCATGGAGGCCAGTGCTTTTCCTTCCCTTGTCATAATTACCGCAGGAGGGTCTGGGGCAGGACACCACATAACTCAGGTCAGCACCCTGGGGAGAAACCTGGCCATAGTGCTTACTTGCTGTGTGATTTTGTGTGAGACGCACAATCCCACACCCTCTCTGAGTTTTCTTTCATCATCTGAACAACAGGGCTGATGGGTGAGAGATCTTTCTGGAGGGAACCCCTAGTGGCTGGTTGGCAGAGGTTGGCCACAGCAGCCCTGCTCTCAGCAAGAGCCTACCAGCCCAGGGCATCTGGTGTGGGAGGGCGGGGATCAGGCCCAAGACCAGAGAAGGTGATTGTTGGGCTCTGCCTGTCTTCTCAACATGGTCTTGGCATTGAGGCTGCACTCTGCCTGCCTCCGGCCCATACTCTGACCATATTGAAAAAGTGGGAAGATACTGCTTTCAGGTTGTCCTGACTCACTGAAAGTTAAAGCAGAAATATTTACAAAGTAAACATTCAACTGGATAAATGATATAGTCCTTGGTAAATCTCAGTCCTATTTAATATTCCTTTTCCCTGCTGTTGCCTCCAGCTATTCTGAACTCTGCTGTATCTTTAAACAAATAGCACACTCCTTCCTCTGGACTCATGCATTCTGGCTTTGGCTTCATCCTGGCCTATTGTTTCTGATGAGAGGGCTGCCAGGTGAGAGCTCAGCCAGCCAGTCTCCCCAAGCCTGGAGGCACAGAAGCTTGGCTCTCACTCGTTGAGTGACCCCAGGCCAGTCCCTTCACCTCCTCGAGCCTCAGTTTCCTCATCTGTATAAATGGGGCCCATTCTAGCCCCTTCCTCATGAGCTGTCATGAACATCAAATGGGACCATCCTCCTTCCTGGTTCCAGAGTGAATATCCTCATTCTGGAGATGAGAAAACTAGGGAGAAAGAGATGAAGTCCCTTCACAAATGAAGCCTCAGAAATGTTGAGTCTGGAGACTCAAGGACTGCTCATAAAATAGCTGACTGAGAATGGGGGTCTCAGAGGCTCGAGGAGGTGAAGTGACTTGCCCCGTCACACAGCATAGCACAATTAACCCAGGCCTGGATTCTGGAATGATGGTGTTCCCTCTCCTCCTTTGGCTCACCCCAGACTGCTCTGAGCCCCGTCACCCTGATGACGCAGCTCTGTGGCCCAGGGTCAGGTCACAGCACTGCATAGGCCACAGGGCGGTCACCAGCCAGGGAAACAGACAGGGGAGCCCAGCCTGAACCCAGCTATGAGAGGAATGGGAGGGCCCAGGTTCAGTCAGCAATGTACCCATGCCTCCCTGGTCCCTATTCCCAGGGCCCCAGCAGAGCAGTTTTCCAGAATACTCAGGCTGGGACATCCATTTGCCCACCTCTCTTTCCTCAGCTCCAACCCTGTGGCTGGAGAGAGGCCCCGGCCATCCCGTCAGTCACCATGCAGTGCTCACCATGGGCTGCCATGCCACCTGCAGGGTCTTCACTGTTTCATTTCATCCTGGCAACACCCCTGGAAGGCAGACTCTGTTATCCTGCCCATTTCCCAGGTGAGGACACTGAGGCTCAGTGTGAGGAGCAGTAGGCTGCTGCAAGTGCACACTGTAGCCTGGAACCCTTCAGTGAAGGTACCCTCCCTCCAAGTGGGCACGAGAAGAATGCCACCCGGATGGCAGCACCCCACCCAATGCCTTTGCACAATGACTTGCACAATATACGGGAATCCCCAGCCCAAGGCCATACAGCTGGTGTGTGGCAGAGCTGGCGTGGCCCAGGAAGCCCTGGATACCCCCGTACCCAGGCTGGGACCAGAAGGCCCCACAGAGGGAGCTTGCAGACATCAGAGTTGGCCTGGCCCCAGTACCTGTCTAGCGCCCTGGCCTCACCATCGCCCAGATGCATGGCCTCCAGCAGCTGGGTTCAAGTTCATGGGTGCTGCCCCCACCGCTCCTCTGCTCTCACCCACTCCTTGAAGGCCCCAGAGACTGGGAAGGGTGCCCTTGGGAGGGGAGCCAGGGACACAGTAGCCTTAGTCTGGAAAGGCCCTGCCTGGGCCCACGCAGCCCCCACGTCCCGGGAACCCGCCGCTCCCCACCACAACTCCCCTGTGGCCTCCTTGGCAGCTGCCCCTCCTGGCTAGCTCTCCTGCCCCTCAGGCCCTCCAGCCTTCCCCTCTTCCTCCCACTAGTGAAGAGAGGGCACTGTTCCCAGCTCCCCTCCAGACGTCCGCCCGCTTCTAGCCTCCCACACCAGCCTGCGCGGCGGCGTCTCTGCAGGGGTTTCTGGCACAGGGCGACTCTGCTCTCCTCCAGCCACACCATTCCTCCCCAGCTCCGCTGAGGACTCCCCTGCCCCATGTCAGAACCCACCAGATCCCCTTCCTTTCCCACTTTGTGGTGAGTTCTGCCCCTACCCCAGCTGTGTGACTCTGTACACCCGACTCCATCTCTCCGGGCCTCAGTCACCCCCATCCCCATCTACGAACCAGGCTGTTGTTGGGAGAGACCCCTGCCATGCCATGGGTCATCACGTAGTGCCCACCACGGGCCACACCACCTGCAGAGTCTTCACTGCTTCATTTCATCCTGGCAACATCCTTGAAAGGCAGATTCTAATTCCCAGGTAAGGACACTGAGGTTCTGCGTGGGGAGTTCTAGGTCGCTGTGTGACCTCAGCTGTGTGACTCTGGGCACTTCACTAGATCTCTCTGGGCCTCAGGCAAGCCATCTGTGAACTGAACTGTCGTGGAAGCCTAGGGAGGTGAGACGTGTACGTCTCTCAAGAAACCCCTATGAGTGGTGGCTTCCATTAGCCACCACTAACAGAATCCCTTGATTCAGAGACTGTGCTTTCCCATATGCTGTTTCTGGAATCAGGATACCTCCTGTGACTGATTTTCACAATCATGTGCTGCTTTGGAGGCCCTGACTACCTCGTTCTATTGAGGTGTCTCTGAGCCTGGTCCTCAGGGCAGTTCTAGGCCTGTCCATCCTCTTTGGGGCCATGCTTGGGAACACAGATCTTGGTGCCTGAAAATTCACTGCTCACTGGTCTCAGCCAGGCAGCAAGGGTGGGAGGGCCTGACTGCTCAGCAGAGGGGCAGGTGTCTGGAGTACAGGGTTCTCCAGGTCAGTGTGGCCAGGCTTCAGGGAGGCCCGGGCTGCCCTTATGTGCCCCTGCTGGGTGCTCAGCCCTGAGAGGTCCTGAGCTGCCCTAACACGCACACACTGAAGGCAGAGGAGTGAAAGGAGTCTCTCTGCTTGGGACACGCTCTGTACACAGGTGCCCAGCTGAGCCTTCCCATCCCCTGGGCCCAGAGGTGGGGGCAGGGAGTGGAGCGGACAGAGCCTTCAGCCCACTACCTTCCCAAGGCTCAGTTTCCTCATCTGCAGAGTAGGTATAACCATTACTTCTCTGACCCACTGAACTGAATAAAATGGCTCTTTGCTTCCCTGTGGTGTCCATAACCACACTGTACAAGGGGGACCAAAAAAAAAAAACAAAACCCATAGCCGGGCTCGGTGGCTCAGCCTGTAATCCCGCGCCTT
>NW_007258191.1:435058-444102 GCF_000164805.1 Carlito syrichta | reverse complement strand
AAAAAAAAAAAAAAAAAAACCCAGAATTTATTTATAAAAAATTGTGTATTTATTCTTATGTTTAAACTTCAGCCACCTTTAAAGCACTCTCCGTTTGATGCAATACACCTATTGAGACACTTTTCCACTGCTAAAAACAGGCTTAAACTTGTCAGTTTCGATGTCTTTTAGTGCTTCCGCCATTTTTTGTTTCATCTCTCTCACATCAGCAAATCCCTTTGAGGATTTTTTTCATCCGGGGAAACAAAGAAAGTCACTCAGGGCAAGATCAGGTGAATAGGGAGAGTAGGGCACAAGGGTCATGTTTTTGGTAAAAAACTGCTGAAAACACAGCATGATGTGGGCAGGAGCATCATACTGTGTCATCATTTCATGGTGGAAGTACCAGTCACCTGTTTGCCACAACTCAGGACATTTCTTTTGCAAATCATGATGCTAGCTTCTCAAAACTTCCAGATAAAAATTTTGGTCGACCGTGAGATCCAGAGGAGCACATTCAGAGTGTACTAGGAGGGGCCCACCCTCCAAAAGGTAATCCAGGGTTTTTTGGGTCCCCCTCCTATGGAAACGTCTGAATGAGTTTTCCCCAAATTTGGAGGAAAGACTTGGGATGAGGTGACTACACAACATGTATAAAACTCTTCCAGGAGGCCAGATGCTAACACTTTGGGAGGCTGAGGTAGGAGGATTCTGGAGCCCAGGAATTCGAGGCTGCAGTGAGCGGTGACTGTGTCACTGCACTCCAGCCTGGGCCACAGAGTGACACCCTCTCTCTAAAAATAAATGAATAAATAAATTCTTCCAGGGATCCTGAGAGTCTTGCAAGAGGCAAGAAGTCACTGTGGGTGGAGGCAGCAGGCACTGTCTGTCTGTGCCAGGCTCTGTGCGGAGAGCTCCAGGGGGCATGGTACTGTGTCTGTGCAGCTTCTATGGACTTCGTAATAGTTTACTCTCTCACGCACAGCGGGGAGGCACCTGGCTGTCCATCACAGGGCTCCGGGAGCCAGCCGGGCAGTCCTACCTTCCTCGCAGCTCACCCCCGAGTGTCCAGGGCAGCACCTCCACTCTCGGGCAGTCACTGTCTTGTACATCACCTTGTATGTGGGTCTCACCACGGTTCTGTAGCTGAAAGAGTCCCCAGGTGGCCCAGCTTAGACGGGGTCTTCCACCGCCTCTCCCACTGCCCTGGACACCCACGGGGACAAACCCAGAGCCTCCAGGATCCTCTGCCACCTCCAAGTCCCTTTGGAATCTCTCTCCTCTTGCTTTCTGGGATTCAGCCCTCCCACCACCTCTCCCCCCAGGCTCCAGCTTGGACCAGTTGGACAGGAAGCCCTGTAAGCTCAGCCGGCCTGAGCCCAGCAGTGAATGCTCACAGAGTAAAGAAATGCAGGTGAATGGTGCATACTTCCCTAGGAAGCTCTCCAGGATGCCCCCAAAGCACAAGGGGACAGGCAAAGAATGGAAATAGGGCCAATGCTGCCTCTGCTCCACCTACCCCGAGGGTCTAGCCTTCCTCTGCACCCTCCATTCAACCTCTCCACCAGGCCTCTGCCCACACGGTGCCTCCACCTGGAATGCCATCAGCTCCCTTGACCACAGGCTCACTCACCTGCTCCCCGGGCAGCTCATAGGCCAGGGGCAGTTCTGCAGCACTCGCTGAAGGTAGGTGCCATTTTGCACATGGCAGGAGACAGTGCGGGTCACCACGTATGAGCACCAGTTCCTGAAATGGACCCAAAGAGAGGAAGCTTAGGTGGTGTGCAGGGGGGCCCCTAGCAGGAGCTCTGGGAGGTCTGTGTGCTCTCCAGGATCCCCGAGGCCCCAGGCAGAAAGACCCCTGAGCCTGCAGAGTCCTTCAGGCCCCAGCGGGAGTCTCTGTGGCTGAAGGGTGAATTTCATGGCGTCAGGAGGGGCTGGCCCTGCTGGGGGTTCTTGGGAGGTCTTGCAGAATGAGCTGCAGGGCAAGATGGGGGCAGGGCATCTTGACCTGGGCTCTCCCTCCTCAACAGCTCTTTTTTCTAACTCTGACCCAGCCAGGTCAGCATTGCTTCCTGCCTCCCACTTGGAAACCACAGCAGCATCTTCATCTGCCCCTCGGTCCCCCTCTCTCTATTTTTGTAGAGACAAAATCTTGCTACGTTGCCCAGGCTGGTCTTGAACTCCTGGGCTCAAGTGACCCTCTTACCTCGGCCTCCCAAAGTGCTGGGATTACAGGCGTGAGCCACCATGTCTGGCTACTCTTGGTCCTTCTCTGGAGAGAGTGCCACAGAATAGAACCCTGGCCATGCCTCTCAGGAACTTCTGTGCCCACACCTGTCAGGGAGCCACCACCCCAGACCTCTGCTCATGTGGGGACAGTTGCCTGGAGTACCCCTCCTCCACCTCTCCCTGTGACACCTCCAGCCTTCAAAACCCACTGGGCTTTGGTCGCTTCCCTCTGTCCTTACTCATTTCCACCCCCATCTTAGCAGACCTGATGGCTCCCTGCCCTGAGTCCCAAGGCACTTTGCATCTAGTTCACGCTGAATTAAGCTGGTGATTTGTGCCTGCCCTCTCCGAGCACACATGAGAGGACAGGCCCTGTCTCATCCTTGCATCCCCTGTGTGATGGCTGTGATGCACAATCAGTGCCCCGAGCATGGAGAACTGACTTCTCCAAATGTCAATTAATAATCATGGTGAGCCAAGGAAGGCACCACACCCCCACATTTTACAGAGGGAAAACTGAGGCTCAGGGAGGTGAAGACAACTGCCCATATCACAGAGCCAGTGCATGAAGGAGCAATATTTGAACTCAGGAATGTGGACGGCCCAGCCCAGCTTCTGACTCCATCCCAGAGGCCTCAACTCTCATCTCCTCCCTGTCTCCTTAAGCCACAGTCCATGGCCCTGTGAAGGCCCCAGCCTGGGAACTTGCTGACCCTGGGCTTGAGGCCAGGAAGAAAAGTCCGGTGGGTTGCGGGGCCCAGGCTGAGAGGGGTCACCTGAAACCATCCCTCCTTCCGCAGCTCCTGCAAAAAACACAGGGCCTGTGACCCCATGCAAAGCTGAGGGCCAGTGAGCACCTGGAATGTCCCGGCCATCACAGAAACACCTAAGCCCATCACTATCCAGCTCCCACTAGCTGCTGCCCCACCTCCGCTCCAGCCCACCAGATGGAGAAAATCCTTGGTCAGGACCAGTCAACTAACTCGATTTAGGGCCCCAGGGACACCTTTCTGTGTCATACTAGAATCAGTCCAGGAGGAGAAACAGTCTGGGCAGAGACCTGGAGGTGGAAAGGCTTGGAGAAGGGACAGTTCAATTCGGTCCATGAGGTGGCAGGAGCTCAAGAGAGCCCTTGGCCAGCCATCCCATGCAGAGGTGACAGGAGCTTGCTGCAGCACTGTCAGGAATGGCACAAAACTGGGAATAGTGAAAATGGCTATGGAACCACCAGGCAAAAAAAAAAAAAAAACAGATGCTCTGACAAAGCCCAAGGTCTCCACGTGCTGATCCAAGAACCAGCTATCATACCTGGTTATGGGGGAAAACAGACATTGACCAGTAGATACAGAATGACGGTGTGTCTAGTAAAATAAGGGGCAGGTGGTAATGGTGGCTCATGTCTGTAATCTCAGCATGAGCCTTAGGAATCTTAGGAAGGTCAAGGTGGGAGGATTGCTTGAGGCCAGGAATTCAAGACCATGAAATCCCAGCTATACAAAAAAATCTTAAAAAATATTAGCCAGGCAAGGTGGTGCGCACCTATAGTCATAGCTAATCAAGAGACTGAGGCAGGAGGATCACTTGACCCTAGGAGTCGCCGAGGCTGGAGTGCAGTGACACAATCACGGCTTATCACAGCCTCAACCTCCTGAGCTCAGGTGATCCTCCCACCTCAGCCTCCTAAGTAGCTGGGACTATAGGCACACACCCACGCTCAGCTACTTTTTAAAATTTTTTTGTAGAGACAAAGTCTTGCTATGTTGCCCAGGCTGGTCTTGAACTCCGAGGCTCAAGCAATCCCCCTGCCTTGGTCTCCCAAAGTGCTGGGATTACAGGCGTGAGTCACAGCACCTGATCTATTTTATAAGTTTAAAAATATACATTTTGAATCCACTGAAGTTGGGGTTTTGAATCCACCAAAGTTGGGGTTTTGTATGGAACATGGGGATGTAAGCCCCTTTGGGAAATGTATGTGAATTGTGACTGCTCCCCAGAAAAAAGCATAAAACTTGGTGTGCAAGTTAAAGGGGTTCAAAGGCTCCCTGAAGCCTATATGACATTCCCCCAGACTGGCCAGGGGCTCAGTGAGGGAAGGAGGTAGCGAGCAACCACCTGTGCCGGATGCTCCAGATGCCAGCAGGGGCTTCTGAGCACAGAATGAATCCTCTGTGCCAGTATGTAGATGCACACAAACATGTACACACATGCAAATGCATGCTCACACAGTGTGTACATGTGCAAATGCATACACAGACACAGACGGGTCAACATGCACTCAAACCTGCGTGTCAGTGAACACGGACACACTCACATATGTATATGTGCATAGAATGCATGGACACACATGTGCCCATGTGCACACGCAGATATCCACATAAGCACACAGACGTATACACACACATTCATGCACACCCTCTCACATGGACACATGTGCACACACATACACACTTCTCACATATTCACAGACAGGCAGAGGCAGGACCAGCAGGGTCCTGCTGACAATCTCACACACGTCTACACAGGCACACACTGGGCCGTGTGCCCTTACACACACATGCACACACATCCCATACCCAGCCCCTGGACTGGACTGGGGGAGGTGGGCCTGTATTGTCCATAACTGCCTGAGCCGTCTTTCTTTTTGCCAGAGGGAAACTAGAGAAAACAATCTCTTTCTTCTTCCTTAATTAAATCTCCCCCATGTTGGCCCTGTCTGGCTCCCTGGTTTATCTCCCACCATCTGAATTGTGCTTGAATCCCCTGCTTAGGAGACTTGGAGTCAGACATTTCAGACAGGAGGGGACCCTCGGGCCAGCCCCTCACCTTCCCAACCTGGGGGTCACCAGTAACCACCCCTCTGCCCCGCCTTGAAGATTCCAGCCTTGGCGCCCCCATTATAAACCTCAGCTCCTCCATAGGTTCCCAGCTTGGCCCAGTCACCCTCTTGTCCCTCTATCCATTTTCCAGGGGCAGCAGGAGGCTGTTTCTAAAGCACAGACCTAATGCTGCCACTGTCCACCATGGGATCTGCAGCCCGCCGTGGCTCCCCATCACCCTGCAAGTCCTGCCTGCCCTGACCGTTATCCTTCCTGCTGCTCTGCTCTCCTGCACACTCATGCAGCCTCTGCTCCCACTTCTGATCTTAGCATATGACGGTCCCTCCCCCTTGTGCCAGCAAACTCCTATTTCCCTTTGGGTCTCAGCCCCAGGCCCAGGCAGGGTTGTACATCTCCCAGGGCACCCATCAGCCATTCAGAGTAGCCCTGAGGTCCACTCTCTCCTGTACATGCTGGGGGAGGGCATGGGCTGGGACCAAGTCAGTATAGGGATCAGTCCTAAGGCACTCAGGGATATTTGTTGAATGACTCAGTGGCTAGCGGCCCTGGATATAGGAGCCAGGGCCCAAACTTCCCAGAGATGGGCCCAGCCCCTGGAGGATCCGCCTCAGTGCTTGCTGACCCAGGGGGCTTCCTTCCCAGGGTGTGGTCAGCGATAAGCTGCCCACGAGCCAGAGGAGGCTGGGCAGCGAGGCAGGGTGAAGGCAGGGACTGGGAGGAGGCAGCACTTTCCTGCTGGGTCCACCACTTCTGCCCACTCAGCACCTCCAGGGGCCCCAGAGGCCGCCAGGAGGGGAGAAACAGGCCTGACCAGCTCAGCCTGGCACTGGCCACCCCCAATAGGGCCTCCCATCTACACCCACACTCCACCCCTGCCACGAGGGGCCTAGGGGACTTTGTCACCACAGGGCCTGGGGCTGCGATCCGAAACAGTGATAGGGGCTAATTGCTGGAGGCAGCCAAGCGGGCCTGGGGCCAAGGGCCATTATGAAAAGGAGAGGAAAGAAAGGAGCCGGTGCGTGGGGGTGGGGTGATGAGAGCCAGAACCCCAGACTGGCTCTGTTGCTTCCTAAATCGGTGACCTTGGACAAGGCCCTGAACCCCTCTGGACCTCACTTTGTCTATCTGCAAATGAGGCCAGCAGAATATCCTCCACTGGGGAGGTTTCACGAAAAGCACTCAGCACAGCACCCAGCTATTGTTCATTCTGGTTTCCGGACCATGGGGCCACAGCCTAGACAGGGGCCCCACACCTGGCAGCTGTGATCCAGGGGGTTCCCTGGGGCTTGGGGACACCAGCACAGAACCGTCTTCCAGGGTCCTCCCCCCAACTTCGGGATAGGAGATGTCAGGCTCTGTATTTTCCAGATGGAAAACTGAAGCTCCAAGAGAAAGTACCTGCCCAGGTTACCCATGTGGGCACAGAACGGGATCTGAGTCCCCCGGAGAGAGGCTTGGGAAGATACCATCTGCTCTAGAGCTTCCCACTGTCCCTGATCCTAGGATTTGCCCACAGGAAGCTGGTGCGACAGGGGTGGCTTGAACCCTAGTGTTGCAGCACTGAGATGAGCGATTAGAGGAAGTAGGCTGGAGGGACCGGGGTGAGGCAGGAAGCAGCCCCAGCAGGGAATGGAAGTTGACAGGGCAGAGAAGAGCCAAGGCTCTGCACAGCCCCCGGACACCCTGGAATCAGGGGTGCTCAAGTCTCAGTCCCTCCGTGGGGCTGGGGGAGGCCCCCTGGATGCCTTCCTGGGCCGCCCCCTCCCCAGAACAAAGCTTCTTTTCTGTCTCTGGTCCCTTGGCTGCCAAGGGGTGCCTGGGGCACCAGGCTGGGTGTGGAGGGAGGGTGGATGGGGCACAACATGCCTGTGCTGTCTCCAATGACACTGGGACGAGGCCACTAGCAGAGGTCCTGGCAGCCAAGGACCACAGAGTCCTCCAGCTCCAGGTCCCTACCACCACCTAACACTGGTTACAGCAGGAACTACTGGTCTTTCCCACAGGGGATGGTCCCCAGTCAGAACAGGCTCACCAGCAGGGGATGAGGAAGGGAAAGAGGGAAACAGGAAAGAGCAAAACTGAGACCCATGGCCAGGAAATGGCCTGCCTGAGGTCACACATGGAGTGGGTGACAGAGCCAGGATTAAAACCATGTTCTGGCTGGGAACAGTGGCTCAGTCTGTAATCTCAGCACTTCGGGGCACGGAGGTGAGAGGACTGCTTGAGTCCAGGGGTTCAAGACCAGCCTGGGCAACTTGGTGAGAACTCTTGTCTACAATAAATAAAAAACTAGCTGGGTGTGGCAGCGCACACCTGTAGTTCCAACTACGTGGAAGGCTGAGGCAGAGGGATCGCTTGAGCCCAGTAGGTTGAGGCTGCAGTGGCTGTGAGTATGCCACTGTACTCCAGCCTGGGCGACACAGTGAGACTCCTACTCCAAAAAAAAAATATGCTGCATCTGTCTGAGGCTGAAGCCCCTAACTCCTAATCATGAACTACAAACTTTTCCCAGTCCCCCATAAGCCAATAACCTCTCTCCCTCCCCCAGGAGGGCTGCTGGGAGAAAAAGACGCTGGGTATGGAAACTGGCCTGGGTGGAGGTGCCGCATTTCCTCTCTAGGCCTCAGTCTCCCCCTCTGTAAAACACGGGCAATAGCATTGCCCATGGGGCTTTCGTGATGCTCAGGCTACTATGACAGCCTTCTGTGAACAGAGGAGGTGACAGTCCCAATGATCAGATACCCGTCCAGCACCATCATCCCGCTGCCATCCAGGCAACCCTGGGGAGTGAGGATCCCAGGTTAGGACGTCCTGCCCGGATGGGAGTCTGGGCCTTCAGCTCTCTGGACCGTCATCCTGGGCCCAACACTGAGAATTCCGAGTTCATACCTCTGTCATCTTAGCATCTGGGATCCTGGGGGCTCACATCTATGCTCTGGGCAGGTCCTGAGCCCTCTCTGAGCCTCAGCTTCCTCCTCTATGAAATGAGGGCCATGAAAAGAATGACTCCAGCAACAGCTGGGAAGATACTGGAAGCCACAAATGCAGGTAAAATGCCTGTCCCCGACCATGGTGGTCAGCACACAGTAGGCGGTGGCTGTGACATCTGCCACTCATCTGTCCCTGTCTCAGACAACTGCTCCTCTGGCCGTTGACACCTTAGCCACCTCCATCCTCCAGCCCTGTCCATGTCACCTGCTCTTGCTAGCTCGGCAGGAGTACGCTGGCCCCTGACCACTGAGAAAAGGGAATTTCTGAAAAGAATTAAAGAATTGAGGCCGTAGGGGGTGGGGGCCAGCCAGGCCTTTGAATAGGATGAAAAGGCCCGGAGAGGCCTGGCTAGTTCACATTGTCTGCCCTGGACAACAGCGGCTGGCCCTTGAGAGGAGACCCTGGCAGGAGCAGGGGCTGCAGCCTGGACAGGGGCCAGGGCAGGCTCAAACACTGTCATCAAGGGCCAGAAAGGCAGATTTGAGTCCCAGCTCTTCAATTAATAGCCCCTGAGCCTCTAAGTCCCCAGGGCCTCAGTTTGCTCATCTGTTGAACAGGGACAGTTTTCCCTATTTCATTCAGTACTGAAGGATTAGTGATGGCACTGGATACAGCGCGGGGCTCAGGGAGGAACTCCTTAAGGCCAGCGGAGAGAAGGTTCCGGCCACTAGGAGAGCCGCAGGAAGAGAATGCTCCCTCTTGTCTCTGTCCCAAATGCCAGGTCCCCAGAGAGGCTCCGACATGGACCCTGGGCTCCACCCTAGTCCTTCCTCTGAGGGAAATAAATAGCCTGGATACTTTAAAAAACTAGAAGCGGGAAAAGGGGAGGGGGACCCCAGGGTCGGCTGTCGTGGGCCTTTCCATGTGCTGAGGAGGGACCCTGGGGCCCGGGCGACGGAAGGGCCACGGCTCCCCCTGCCCCTCCTCTCGAGGCTGAAAAGGGGGGCGGCGGGGCGGCTGCGGCTCGACACATGCGGCGGGGTCCCCGCACTCGCAGGCGCCTCG